>NC_080172.1:47741160-47914088 GCF_950295315.1 Erinaceus europaeus | reverse complement strand
GCACAAAAACAGCAAGAAATTCCGCCATGCACTGCCGGGCTAGGGGGCTGTGGATCTGGAGGCAGCTCCGGACTTTGGCAAGGAGCTGAGAGTAAGTCATAGTGAAGACAAGGGGTGCTGTTCCACTGCTGGCTCCCTCCGTGCAGGCACACAGCTACTGCCTGCTGGGAGATAAGGAGGAGACTTTAAACCAGTTAGCTCAGCACCTGCTCATACAGGTGTGTGAGCTAGAGGCCAAAGATAATGGAGACTGTAGGGGGGCTGTGCCAGCCTTCCAGCCCCATCCCTCCCTGGAGTAATCTCCTTCTCTTCCCACAAGGAGTTTTCCTGCTACACATACCTGTGTCCTCTTGGCCTTTAAAAAAAAAAAAAAGACTTATTAATGAGAGAGAGAAGAGAGAGGGAGAGAGAATCGAAGCATCACTCTCACACATGTGATGCCATAGATTGAACTTGGGACCTAATGCTCAAAAGTCCAATCCTTTACTCCCTGCATCACCTCCTGGGCTACTTGTCTTAAAGACCATGAAAATGTGGTCTGAGAGATGGTGCAATGGATAAAGCACCTGGGGAAACCTGGGGGCAGGCAGTGGCACACCTGGTTAAGCACAAACATTACACTGTGCAAGGACTCAGGCTCAAGCCCCTGGTCCCCACCTGTAGGGGGAAAGTTCCACGAGTGGTGAAGTAGGGCTGCAATTGTCTCTGTCTCTTTCCCTTTTTCTTTCTTTTTAAAAAATATTTATTTATTTATTTATTTATTCCCTTTTGTTGCCCTTGTTGTTTTATTATTGTAGTTATTATTATTGTTGTTATTGGTGTCATCGTTGTTGGATAGGACAGAGAAAAATGGAGAGAGAAGGGGAAGACAGAGAAGGGGAGAGAAATATAGACACCTGTAGACCTGCTTCACTGCCTGTGAAGCAACCTCCTTGTAGGTGGGGAGCTGGGGGCTCAAACTGGAATCCTTATACCGGTCCTTGTGCTTTGTGCCACCTGCGCTTAACCCGCTGCGCTACCGCCCAACTCCCCCTTTCCCTTTCTTTTTTTTAAATATTTATTTACATTCTCTTTTGTTGCCATTGTTTTTGTATTGTTATAGTTATTATTGTTGTTATTGATGTCATCGTTGTTGGATAGGACAGAGAAATGGAGAGAGGAGGGGAAGACAGAGAGGGGGAGAGAAAGATAGACACCTGCAGACCTGCTTCGATGCTTGTGAAGCGACTCCCCTGCAGGTGGGGAGCCGGGGGCTCGAACGTCTTTTCCCTTTCTATTTTTTTTGTTTTTAAAATATATATTTATTTATCCCCTTTTATTGTTGTTTTATTGTTGTAGTTATTATTGTTGTTATTGATGTCGTCGTTGTTAGATAGGACAGAGAGAAATGGACAGAGATGGGGAAGACAGAGAGGGGGAGAGAAAGGCAGACACCTGCAGACCTGCTTCACCACCTGTGAAGTGACTCCCCTGTAGGTGGGGATCCTTACACCAGTCCATGAGCTTGGCGCCACCTGTGCTTAACCCACTGCGCTACCCCCGACTCCCGTTCTTTCCCTTTCTATCTCCCCCTCCCTTCTCAATTTCTCTCTGTCTCTATCCAGTAATAAATAAACAGAATTTTTAAGAAAAGAACAAATTATTTAAATAAAAAAGAAAGAAGTCTTTAAAAAAATAATTTAAAAAATGCAAAATATGTGGGCAGGGAGACAGTATAATGGTTCTGCAAAAGATTGTCATGCTTGAGGTTTTGAGGTCCCAGGTTCAATTGCAAGTACCACCATCAACCCCAACTGAGCAGTGATCTGGTTTCTCTTTGTATATCTCTCATGAAAATAAAACAACAAAAAAAAATTTTAAAGAAAAAAGATATATTCACTAATTTATTTAATGAAAGAGAGAGGTATAGAGACTGGAGCTCTGGGGTTGGGGGAAGCCATAATGATTATGCAGACACTCTCATGCCTGATGCTCCAAAGTCCCAGGTTCAATTCCCTGTACCAGAATAAACCAGAGCTCACCTTCTGCACCCCATGATGATCTTGGGTCCATGCTCCCAAAGGGATAAAGAATAAGGAAGCTATCAAGGGAGGGGATTGGATATGGAGCTCTGGGGATGGGCATTATGTGGGAATGTACCCCTCTCGTAGTCTTGTCAATATTTCCATTTTATAAAAAAACAAAACAAAAAACAAATAAAAACAGAAACTGGAGCTCTGTCCCAGCATATGCTGTGCTGGGAACAAGATCTGAGATGTCACACCTGTGAGCTCCATGTACTCTGCCACCCAAGCCACCTCTTAATGTTGCTAAATCCATAGTGTCAGAAGCAGCATGAGAAGTCAGCTCACCTCCTCAGACCAGCGTTCCCTGGAAGCCAGTGAACTGTCCCGCCAAGCTGTTCCTGCTTCTAGAGGCTAGCACCTTCACCTAGAGACAGCAGCCTCAGGGGACAGTGTCTCACTGCCAGGGCGGACCTGGAACTCATCACCCAGCTCCTGCTTCCGGGACTCCTCTGTGGGTGGTTAGAGAGCACTCAGGAATTGAGTTCCCTCATTTCATCTCTCGCTGGTGCACTTTTCCATTGTGGGACTTACTTTTTATTTATTTATTTACTTTTTAAAAGATTTAATTAATTTATTAATGAGAAAGATAGGAGGAGAGAGAGAAAGAACTATATATCACTCTGGTACATGTGCTGCCAGGGATTGAACTCGGGATCTCACGCTTGAGAGTCCAATGCTTTATCCATTGTGCCACCTCCCAGATCACTATTTTTTATTATCTTTATTTATTGGATAGAGACAGCCAGAATATGAGGGTAGGGAGAGCAGAGCTCTACCCAACTAGGGAAAGACAGAGACAGGCTAGGGGTATGGATTGACCTGCCACTGCCCAAGTCCAGCAGAGAAGCAGTTACAGAAGCTAGAACTCCTACCTTCTATACCCCCAAAACAATTTTGATCTGTACTCCCAGTGGGGGAGAAATGATAGGAAGAAGAGGATAAGAGGGCTCTGAACTCCAGATCCATCAGGTCCCAGAGAGAGAAGACAAAAAGAGCAGAGATATTTGGATGTAGTAATAGGGTTGTGTGTGACTTGGAAGGGAAGACTAGACCTAGAAGAAAAAGGAGGCAATTATGTACATATGTAGACAGATATCTGTAGAGATGATGGTTAATCCATATCTGCAACCTTGGGAGATCCACGGTGGTTTGCAATGGAGGGGTCAGGGATTCAGAACTCTGGTGGTGGGAACAGTGTGGAATTGTACTCTTGTTGACATGCAATTTTGTATATCAATATTGAATAACTAATTTAAAAAAAGATAAAGTAAGGACTACAAAAGCTGGATAAGGGCAAGAGACTGGATGGAACACTCTAATGATGGCCCTTTTGATTACTATTTGGCCACCCCATCATCTGGGGCCCTAGTCAGGGAATCCTGGGACTCCCACATAGATATGATGGGCCTAGACCTCTGACAGATACCTCTCTCCACCATCACTGGTCATCTCAATCAGGAACATCATAAACTCTCATGTGGGCTTCTATAGGACCTTATTGTAGAACAACAACAGTAGAAACTGCCCTACTCTCCGAAGGGAGCCTGGGTCAACATGCTCTGCCACTCAAGGAAGACAGACTGTTCCAGAAATGAGTACAGCATAAAATGTTCCTAGCTATGGCCATGGAATGTGAGCTCAGACCTACAGGGATGCAGAGGTTATATAGGTTCCTGTACTAAATATGAATAGACATAGACCCTGGGTCAGATCGAAGGGGTTTACAGTTAATAATATTTATATATGTTTCCCATATTTTGGAGCTGCTCTCTGCCTGGATCCAGTTTTCTGGTTCTATTCCCAACTCTGAATAAGTAATGCACACTAACCCAGTGCACCACTGGAGCTCTATTCCCAACTCTGACACAATCTTTCCAGACAATACTTTTAGCTCACCTGTATATTAAATGTTGGGTCCAGGCAAAAATTAGTAAAGTCACAAGCCCATTGCAATATACCTAAAATAGACATCCTAGCTTCTTCCAACATGAATACCCCAAATCTCATCTGCTATACTCTTACCTTTAAGGTTTTTAATTACTAAACAATTTGTTCAGCTTTACATCTTTTTTTTTTTTTTCTTTCTTTCTTTTAGAGCACTGTTTAGCTCTGGCTTATGGTGGTACGGGGGATTGAACCTGGGACTTTGGAACCTAAGGCATGAGAGTCTGTTTGCATAACCATTATGCTATCTACCCTCCGTCCATCTTTTTATTCTTTTTTTTTTTTTAAGATTTTATTTATTTATTCATGAAGATAGAAGGAGAGAGAGAGAGAAAGAACCAGACATTACTCTGGTATATGTGCTGCCAGGGATTGAACTCAGGACCTCATGCTTCAGAGTCTGATGCTTTATCCACTGCGCCACCTCCTGGACCACCATCTTTTTATTCTTTTTTTAAAATTTATTTATTCCCTTTTGTTGCCCTAGTTGTTTTATTGTTGTAGTGTTTTATTGTTGTAGTTATTGTTGTTGTCGTTGTTGGATAGGACAGAGAGAAATGGAGAGAGGAGGGGAAGACAGAGAGGAAGAAAGACACCTGCAGATCTGCTTCACTGTCTGTGAAGCGACTCCCCTGCACGTGGGAAGCGGAACCGGGATCCTTATGTTTTATGCCACGTGCATTTAACCCACTGCGCTACCGCCTGACTCCCATCTTTTTCTTTTCTTTTTTTTTGGCTCCAGGGACTCAGTGCCTGCACTGTGAATCCACTGCTCCTGTCGGCTATTTTTTCCCTTTTGTTGCCCTTGTTGTTTATCGTTGTTATTACTGTCATTATTGTTGCATAGGACAGAGATAAATCAAGAGAGGAGGGGAAGACAGAGGGGGAGAGAAAGACAGAGACCTGCTTCACCACTTGTGAAGCGACAACCCCCCTCCCCCCCGCAGGTGGGGAACCGGGGGCTCAACTGGGATCCTTACACTGGTCCTTATGCTTTGCACCATGTGTGTTTAACCCACTGCACCACCACCCAGCCCCCTCTGCTTTATATCTTTTTTTTTTTTTGGGGGGGGGGAGTCACGTGGTAGCACAGAGGGTTAAGTGCATGTGGCGCAAAGCTCAAGGACTGGCGTAAAGATCCTGGTTTGAGCCCCCGGCTCCCCACCTGCAGGGGGAGTCTGCTTTATATCTTAATGCTGTTTGGCCAGCAAGCTGCAGATGCTATTATGACGCCAACCTGTCTTCCCTGGGCAGACGACCTCATCAATATGTCCTGGACCCCGCCTCAGATAGAAACTGATCAATGCCCATGTCCAGCAGAGAGGCAATTACAGAAGTCAGACCTCTCACCTTCTGCATGTCATAAAGATCTTTGGTCCATACTCCCAGAGGGATAAAGAATAGGGAAGCTTCTGGGGCCAGGTAGTGGTCAAGCACACGTTATAACGTGTAAGGACCTGGGCTTGAGCCCTAGGTCTCCATCTGCAGAGGGAAAGTTTTGCGAGTGGTGAAGCAGGACTGCAGGTGTCTCTTTGCTTCTCTCTTTATCTCCCCCTTCCCTCTCAATTTCTGGCTGTTTCTATCCAATAAAGAGATAATTTTTAAAAAATTTTAAAAATAAATAAAAGGAATAGGGAAGCTTCCAATGGAGGGGATGGGATACAGAACTCTAATGGTGAGAATTCTGTGGAATTGTACCCCTCTTCTCTCACAATCTTGTCAAACATTATTAAATCACTAATAAAATAAACTAAAGAGAGAGAGAGACTAAGAGAGAGAGAGAGACACCCACAGCACTACTTCACCACTAGCAAACCTTTCCACATGCAGGTGGGGACCCGGGCTCAAAGCCCGGTCCTTGCACATTGTAACATGTACACTCAACCTGGTGTGTCACCACCTAGCACTTGGGACTTACTTTTTCCCACAGATTCCCAAGAAGTCCTCTCTTTCTATTTTTTTTTTTTGCCTCTAAGATTATCGCTGAGGCTCAGTGCCAGCATTATGAATCCACTGTTCTGGGTGGCCATTTTTTTCCTTTTTATTTATTTCTTATTATTTTTATTTGATAAGAAAGAGAAAAATTGGGAGTCGGGCGGTAGCGCAGCAGGTTAAGTACAGGAGGCGCAAAGCGCAAGGACCAGCTTAAGGATCCCGGTTCGAGCCCCTGGCTTCCCAACTGCAGGGGCGTCGCTTCACAGGTGGTGAAGCAGGTCTGCAAATGTCTTTCTCTCTCTCTGTCTTCCCTTCCTCTCTCCGTTTCTCTCTGTCCTATTCAACAAGGACGACAACAACAATAATAACTATAACAATAAAACAATAAGGGCAACAAAAGGAAATAAATAAATATTAAAAAAAAAAAAAGAAAAATTGAGAGAGGGAGAAAGCTAGACACACCTGCAGACCTGCTTCATCACTCAGTGTCCCCACTGCAGGTGGGGAGTGGAGACTAGAACCCAAGGCTTCGAATGGGTCCTTTCATATAGTACTATGTGTGCCACCCACCACACCCAAGAAATCCTTCTCTCTGGAACCCCACCTGACTTTATGTAAAAGATTGTGGCCTGGGCTGGGGGAGACAGCATAATGGTTATGCAAACAGATTCTCATGCCTGAGGCTCCAAGGTTCCAGGTTCAATCCCCAGTACCGCCATAAGCCAGAGCTGAGCAGTGCTCTGATAAAAATAAAAATAAATAGGGAGTTGGGTGGTAGCGCAGTGGGTTAAGCACAGGTGGCACAAAGCACAGGGACCGGCGTAAGGATCCCAGTTCAAGCCCCAGGCTCCCCACCTGCAGGGGAGTCGCTTCACAGGTGGTGAAGCAAGTCTGCAGGTGTCTATCTTTCTCTCCCTGTCTCTGTCTTTCCCTTTTCTCTCCATTTCTCTCTGTCCTATCCAACAATGACGACATCAATAACAACAACAATAATAACTACAACAATAAAAACAAGGGCAACTAAAAGGGAATAAATATTTTTAAAAAATAAAATAAAATAAATAATAATATAAAAGAGTATGGACTGAGGCACAGGAGGTGGCTCAGAAGATAAGATGTAGACAATTTAACCCTGAGTTCTGAATTCAGTTCCTGGCATGGCCAGTACCTGAGTGATGCTCTTGTACTCTGTTTCACTCCTCCTCCTCTCAAATGCACATATATTCAATGATAAGAATTTAAAAAAAAGATTGTGGCCCATAGATAGCATAATGGTTATGCAAACAAGCTCTCATGCCTGAAGCCCTGAGGTCTCAGGTTCAATCCTCCATATGAACATAAAGCAGAGTTGAGCAATGCTCTGGTAAGGAGCGAAAAAATATATATCATTTGCACTTGTTATTTCTTGTCTTGCTGAGATGATAATAGCAAAAATAATTTAAAATTACAGTGCTCACTGCAAGTTCTTTCACCCCTCTAAAATCTATATGTATGTTATTGTTTGTTTATATAAGAGTGTGTCCCAGAGCATCTCTCTGGCACATGCAATATCAAGGATCGAACTTGGGAACTTATGCTTATTAATCTAGCACTCTAATCACCACTTGGCCCCTTTCCTCTCTACTTCTTGGGCTCTTACTCTCTATCAGAGGGAAATAATAAAAAGGATCATCATGAACAAAGATCCTAGTTCAAGCCCCTAGTCCCTACCTGCAGGGGAGAAGCTTCACAAGCAGTGAAGCAGTGCTACAGGTGTCTCTCTCTTTTATACATTTTATTTATTTATTTATTAATAAAAGAGGTAGGAAGAGAGAGAGCACACACAAAACATCACTCTGGTGTGCATGTTTTGTCAGGACCTCATGCTTGAGAGTCTAACACTGCCACCTCCTGGACCACTATCTTTCTCCCTATCTCCACTTCTCTATCAATTTCTCTCTGATGTAGCCTAACCAAAAAAAAAAAGATTCAAAGAAACAAAAGACTACCAGGAGCAGTGGAGTCACAAACATACCTAACTCCAGCCATCAACCTGTTGGGGTGGTGGTGGTGGTGGTGGTGGTGGTGGTGGTACAAAATGCTATAGTAGTTGAGACTGTAGAGCTTCCTATGAAGCCATCTCTGAACATCCCCCCCCCCAAAATAAAACCATTTCCTCACTGGCTTTCCTCCTTCAGAGGAGGCCTGTTGGCAGTAGTCATAACACTGGCCCACAGTGGCAGGACCCTAGAGCCCCACTTCTATAAGGCTGGCAGCAGTGCTGTACCACATGGCTCTTTGTACCACTGGACCTCTGGAAGTTCCCCCAGACACAAGTGGGGCACTGAGCCTTATATCTGGGTGCTCTTCCTGAGATGCCTCACAGGGACGAACAGCACCATTGTGCCAGTTGGTATGTGCTTCAGATTGCAAGAGTTAAGGAAAGCCAGTATCCACAAGAAGGTGACATAGGCCATGGGGAGACAAGGAGACAGAATGAGCCCACCGAGTTCCCACTGTCTAGCACCGAACACAGCCCCTTGCCCCAGGGAATCTTCAGTCCCCAAGAAGGGAGGCAACCCTACTGAGGAACTAAAATTTGGTGGTGCAGAAGAGCTAGGGACTTGCAAGTGAGAGGCCCGGAATTTAATCTCTGGCACCACACGTGTCAGAAGATGCTCTGGTCTTTTGGTGTCTCCCTCACCACCCCAATAAATAAACACTGCAGCGTAGGAGGTGGCAGAGTGGCTGGAGCTTTAGATTCTCAAGCATGAGCTCTAGAGTTTAATCCCTAACATCGTATGTGCCAGAGTCATGCTTGGGTTCTTTCTCTTTCTCATAACTAAAATAAATAGATAAAATAAATCTTTATAAAAAAAACATTTTAAAACTGAGAGGCTGAGAGATAGCTCACCTTGCTGTGTGTCCACTTTATCATATGCTAAGTCCCAAGTCTGAGTCCCAGTACTACACAGGTCTATAGCACCAGGAAGCTCCTCGTATGGTAGAGCAGTGTTGTGGTGTCTCATCCTCTCTCTCTGTCTCTCTATATATCTGGAATGAAAAGAATGTGGGAAAAAAAAAGGCCTATGTGTGGTGGAATTGTACATGCATGAGGGCCCTAGTCCCACAAAACAAACAAAAAGCTGAAATTGGTGCACAACAAGTCATGCTTTCATGTGGTGCCTGCTTTAAACCTCAGGCATGTATCCTACCTGGTGAATTATTTCTTTGGATCTCTTTCTTTTTTTTTTTTTTTTTTTAGTGTTTTTTTTTCTTTTTTTACCAGAACACTGCTCAGCTCTGGTTTATGGTGGTGCAGGGGATTGAACCTAGGACTTTGGAGCCTCAGGCATGAGAGTCTGTTTGCATAACCATTATGTTATCTACCCCTGCCCCCCCCTTTTTTTTGCCTCCAGGGTTATTGCTGGGGCTTGGTCCCTGCACTATGAATCCACTGCTCCTGGAGGCTATTTTTTCCCTTTTTGTTGCCCTTGTTATCATTTTTGTTATTGCTGTTGTTGGATAGGACAGAGAGAAATCAAGAGAGAAGACAGAGAGAGGAAAGATAGACACCTGCAGACCTGTTTCACTGCTTGTGAAGCGACCCCTCTGCAGGTGGGGAGCTGGGGCTTGAACTGGGATCCTTATGCTGTTCCTTGCACTTTGTGCCATGTGAGCTTAACCTACTGTACTACCACCTGGCCCCTTTCTTTTTTAATATTTATTTATTTTCCCTTTTGTTGCCCTTGTTGTTTAACATTGTTGTGGTTATTGATGTCGTTGTTGGTGGATAGGAAAGAAAGAAATGAAGAGAGGAGGGGAAGACAGAGAGGGGGAGAGAAAAAGACACCTGCAGACCTGCTTCACCGCCTGTGAAGCGACTCCCCTGCAGGTGGGGAGCGGGGGCTCGAAGAACTGGGATCCTTACGCTGGTTCTTGTGCTTTGTGCCATGTGCACCACCACCCGACTCCCTACCTGGTCCCTTTCTTTCTTTCTCCCTTCTCTTTTAAATTTTCTATTATCCTTATTTATTGGATAAACACAGCCAGAAATCAAGAGGGTAGGGCGTACCTGGTTAAGTGCACAAACTATCATATGCAAGGACCCAGGGGGGCCGCTTCATGAGTGGTGAAGCAGGTGTGCAGGTGTCTATCTTATCTTTCTCTCTACCTATCTCCCTCCCCCCTCAGTTTCTCTGTCCTATCAAATAAAAACAAGAAAGGGAAAAACAAATAAACAAAACGAAAATAATGTCTGCCTGCTAGGAGCAGTGAATTCAAAGTGCTGGCACCAAGTCCCAGCGATAACCCTGGTGGCAGTGAGAGAGAGAGAGAGAGAGAGAGAGAGAGAGAGAGAGACCTGTTGCACTGCTTCACCACTCACAAAGCTCTCCCCCTGTAGGTAGGGACCAGGGGCTGGAAACCTGGTCCTTGTGCATTATAATGTGCATACAACCAAGTGTGCCACCACCTAGATTCTTTTCTTTTGCTCTCTCTTTATTTCATCCCAGGGGCCTATCCACCTCTCCTAGATAGTATCTATACTGGCTGTGAGATCAAGGACAAACCTTGATCTCAGGTTGGGTCTGAGTGGTCATTTGCCCTAAAAGCAAAGCTAAGCAGGAATAAGGGTGGGTTCAGGACTCAGGGTCAACATCAAGTCTGAATTGTAGGTGGCCCTGTCCTGCAGGCCATCGCTCCTCAGTATTCACAGGAGCAAGCCAGGGTCAGCACAAAGAGGCAGAACTTCACGGCCAGTCTTCACAGGGGTTGTGGACATGCCTGGATTTATGGTATGCAGACTAGGAGGGTCAGGGCAGGGACAAAGCAGGATGGCAGAGAAAACAAAGGAGGTGCTGGCCTAGAGAGCTAGCACAGCAGGCAGAATGTACACACTCCACTGTGCAGTGGGGCCATGCAGGCACGGAGCCTCTGATAAAGCCTTGGAAGGAAAAAAAAAAAAGTGGGCCATCGAAATAACTCACCTGGATAGTGTGTTGCTTTGCCGTATGTGTGACCCAGATTTGAGCTAGGTCTCCACTATACTGAAGGAAGCTTTCACTCTCTCTCTCTCTCTTCACTTGAAAGTAAGAAAGGAAAGGAGAAGGACCAGGGAGATAGCAAAACATGCTACCTTTCATGCTTCAGGCTCCAAGGTCCAGGGTTCAATCCCAACCCCAGGGGACAATAGCTGAGTAGTGCTCTGGTGAAAAAGGAGGGGGAGAGAGCTATCAGTCCTCTCTTAGCAGGTAACCTGTCAACAGTAGCAGTGGCTGATTCAAGGCTCTAAGTTGCAGCCCTGGGAAATGGGAGATGGCTCATGCAGTAAAGCACACTCTACCATTCCTGAGGACCTGGGTTTGAGCCCATGTGGGAAGCTTCTTGAACAGTGAAGTGGTGCTATGGTGAGTCTGCTTCTCTCACCCCACCCCCAATCTCTCTGATATTAAAACGAAAAATTTTACTATTTATTTGTTTAAAATTTTTTTATATTTACTTTCCCTTTTGTTGCCCTTTTTTGTTGTTGTAGTTATTATTGTTGTTATTGATGTTGTTGTTAGATAGGACAAAGAGAAATGGAGAGAGGAGGGGAAGACAGAGATGGAAGAGAAAGACACCTACAGACCTGCTTCACTGCCTGTGAAGCAACTTCCCTGCAGGTGGGGAGCCAGGGGCTCGAACCGGGATCCTTAAGCCAGTCCTTGCACTTTGCGCCTATTATTTATTTTTAATTATGTTTTTTTAAGTTTTTATCTTTTAAAAATATTTTTTATTTATTCCCTTTTTTTGCCCTTGTTTTATGTTTTATTGTTGTAGTTATTATTGTTGTTGTTCTTGATGTCGTTGTTGTTAGGTAGGACAGAGAGAAATGGAGACAGGAAGGGAAGACAGAGAAGGGGAGAGAAAGATTTGTGAAGACTCCCTTGCAGGTGAGGAGCCGGGGGCTGGAACTGGGATCCTTATGCCAGTTCATGTGCTTTGTGCCATGTGCGCTTAACCTGCTGCACTACTGCCCGACTATTTTAAATTATTAATTAACTTTATTTATTGGCTAGAGATAGCCTGAAGTCAAAAGGGGGTAGACAATGGGTGGTGATGCACCTTTTGAGTGCACATATTACAGTGCGCAAAGATTGGGATTCAGGCCCCTGGTCCCCACCTATACGGGGGAAAGCTTCATAGGTGGTAAAGCAGTGCTGCAGGTGTCTCTGTCTCTTCCTCTATTTCCCCCTTCCTCTTAATTTCTGGCTGTCTCTATTCAATAAATAAATAAAAATAATAAAAACTTTAAAAACTAGTTATCAACATAATTTTATAAAGTAAAAACCATTTTAACACAGTCAAAAATGGAATAGGCATACTCTCAGAAAAGAAAAAGGGTAGGGGGTAATAGACAGACAGAGAGACACCTGCAGCCCTGCTTTACTCCTCACAAAACTTTCCCCCTGCAGGTGGGGACTAGGGCTTGAACTCTGGTCTTTGCACATTGTAACAAGTGCGCTTAACTGGGTATATCAAGTATGTCACAGCCTGGCCCAAAAAAGAAGAAAAAATTTTAAAAGGATGGGGAGGAGGAAAAAAAAACTGTTTACAGATGCTGTCAAGGATGTGTTGTACTATTGGTGAGAATGCAAACTGATGCAGCCTCTATGGAAAATGGTACAGGGAGTTCTCAATTGAAAATGGAGGGCTGGTCTAGGAGGTGGCGCAGTGGATAAAGCACTGGACTCTCAAGCGTAAGGAAAATGGAAGGCTAGTGAAACAGCTCACTTAGATAGTGCACTGCTTTGCCATGTGTGCCACCCAGATTCAAGCCCACCATGATGAAGGAAGTTGTCGTGCTATGGTCTCTCTTTCCCTCTCTATCTGAAAAAGTTATCCTGGAGTAGTTAAACCTTAATGATTATAAAATACTAATAAAAAGAAAAGGACTCTCCAGCATGAGGTTGAGTTCAATCCCCAGCAGCATATGTACCAGAGTGATGTCTGGTTCTTTCTCTCTTCCTGTCTTTCTCATTAATAAATAAAATCTTTTCTTTTTTTTCAATTTTTTTTTTTGCCTCCAGGGTTATTGCTGAGGCTCGGTGCCTGCACTACGAATCCATTGCTCCTGGAGGCTATTTTTCCCCTTTTGTTGCCCTTGCTGTTTATTGTTGCTGTTGTTATTATTATTATTGTTATTGCTGTCATTGCTGTGGATAGGACAGAGAGAAATTGAGAGAGGAGGGGAAGAGAGAGGGAGAGAGATATTTTTACTGCCCATTAAGCAACCCCCCTGCAGGTGGGGAGCTGGTGGCTTGAACCGGGATCTTTCCACAGGTCCTTGCGCTTTCGCCATGTGTGCTTAACCTACTGCGCTACCGCCTGGCCCCCTCCTTTCTTTTCTTATTAAAGATTTTATTGGGGGCTGGGCGGTAGTGCAGCGGGTTATGTGCATATGGCACAAAACTTTTAAAATAAGATTTGTTTAGGACTGGGGAGACACCATAATGGTTGTACAAACAACTTTCATGCCTGAGGTTCTCAAGTCCCAGGTTCAATCCCCAGCATGACCATAAGAGCTGAGCAGTCCTCTGATGTAAAAGTAAAATGAAATAAAAGTGATTAACATGAAAGAAAGAAAGACAAACAGAACCAGAAAATCACTCTGGCACATCTAATGCTGAGGATCAAAGTGAGAACCTTGTGCTTTAAAATTCAGTGTTCTAGCTACTGGGCCACAAAACAAAAACGTAAAAAGTTGGGGCCAGTCAGTGGCACACTGCGTTAAGAACACATAGTATGAAGCACAAGGACCTTCATAAGGAACCCTGTTTGACCCCCCCCCCCCAGCTCCCCACCTGCAGAGAGGTCATTTCACAAATGCTGAAGCAGGTCTGCAGGTGTCTTATCTATCTTTACCTCCTCTCTCAATTTCTCTCTGTCCTATCCAGTTAAATGGGGGGGGGGGGGGAAAGGCCTCCGGGAGCAGAGAATTCATAATGCCAGCACTGAACCCCAGCTATAACCCTGGAGGCAAAAAAGAGGAAAAAAACTACAAGTTTTAAATACACAGAACATATTTAAGCAGTCACCAGAGGGAGAACCTGAGTGCTAACAGTATCCACCTTACAAGTCATCAGAGAAATGCAAATTAAAACATTTAGGTTGATGCCTTTTGACTTTGGTGAATAGAGCAGCCATGAACACAGGATGATTTCTTTCCTAATTCATGTTCCTTTGTTTTTTAATTTATTTTCCCCAGAGCAGTACTCAGCTCTGGCTTATGGTGGTTCTGGGGATTGAACCTGGGACTTCAGAGCCTCAAGCATGAAATTTTTTTTTCTATTTTTTTTTTGTGAGTAATAGGTTATAAGATTTAAAAATTACAGTGTATATAGTTACATACCACACCCACAAAGTTCTGTGTCCCTACCCTCCCACCTCCTGCAGATAACTACCATTGTTCTCACAAGTCTAAGAAACATTCGCCAACAAGGGCAACAAAAGGGGAAAATATATATATATATATATATGGAAACATTCACTTACATGAAATTCTTTTTGCTATCTCCCCAACCCTAATTTGTTTTTCTTTGGATAAATGCCTAGGAGTATTATTGGAGGAATGTAGAACATTTCTATTTAAAAGTTTTTTAGGTTATTTAGGATTTTTAAATAGCTACTTAATTTTTTTCATGAGAAGAGAGGAGGCCAGAACTCTACAGTGGTATATGTGGTGCCCAAGATCTTGCTTAGGACCTCATGCCTGCTCTATTTTTTTTTTCTTCCTTTCTTTTCCTCTTTTTTTTTTTTTTGCCTCCAGGGTTATTGCTAGGCTCACAAATCCACTGCTCCTGGAGGCCATTTTTCCCCTTTTGTTGCCTGTGTTATTTATTGTTATTGTTATTTCTGTCTTTGTTGTTAGGACAAAGAGAAATCAAGAAAGGACTGGAAGACAGGGAGAGAGATACCTGCAGACCTTCACCGCTTGTGAAGTGATCCCCCTGCAGATGATGATGCCACCACAGGGCAGGGTGGTGGTGATTGAACACATACATCACAGTACACAAGGACACAAGTTCAATCCCTTAGTCCCCACCTTAAAAGAAAGAAGCTTGGGCAGGGGTAGATAGCATAATGGTTATGCAAACAGACTCCCATGCCTGAGGCTCTCAAGTCCCAGGTTCAATCCCCTGCACCATCATAAACCAGAGCTGAGCAGTGCTCTGGTTAAAATAAATTAAAATAAAATAAAGAAATGATAGTAAAACATATACCTTTAAAAAAAAAAAAAAGAGAGAGAGAAGCTTTATGAGTGGTGAAGCAGAGCTGCAGGAGTCCTCTCTCTTTTCCCTCTCAATTTCTTTCAGTCTCTAACAACAACATATGATTATGGATGCTTGGGTGTGTAGATATGCACAGGACTTAGAATGACATATCAAATTGTGAAAAATTTGTAAGGATAAATTTTGTTTCTTGTATTTTGTATTTTCTTGTATCATGTTTTGAGAAACTGTACTTTGCTTATGCATCTGGATTATGTTTTGAGAAACCTTATGCAGAGCCAGCATAATTAAACTTCTTGCTGTGTGTTAAAAAAGACTGAGAGAAATAAATCTGGACACTCAGTCATTGAGCTGGGGCCCTACCGATCCCATTTCACTGTCTTCTTTCTTTTCTCAATCCTTGCACCCTCTCCAGGTACTACTGTTCCTGGTTGGCTGCTGGCTCTGACCAGTGCACTGCTCAGCTCTGGTTTATGGTGGTGCGGGGGATTGAACCTGGGACTTTGGAGCCTCGGCATGAGAGTCTGTTTGCATAACCATTATGCTATCTACCCTCCACCTAAATATATATCTTATGGGTTGGAGAGATAGATATATTTATGAGAGAAAGGTAGGAGAAAGAGAAAGCACCAGAATATCACACTGGTATATGTGGTGTTTGGGACTGAATTCAGAATCTCATGCTTGAGAGCCCAAAATTCTGTATTTACTAACAAGATACAAGAAGTGGCACATGTTATGCCAAAGACTGAACCTAGGAACTAATGCTTGAGAGTTCAATACTCTAACCACTGTGCCACCTCTCACACACCCATTGATGCATATGTTAACTTTTTTATTTTTCACCTCCAGGGTTATTGATGGGGCTCAATGCCAGACCTATGAATCCACTGCTCCTGGTAGCCAGTTTTTGCATTTTATTCAACAGAACAGAGAGAAAGAGAGGGAGAGAGAAAGGTACACAGCTTCACCACTAGTGAAGCATCCCCCTGCAGGTGGGGAGCAGGGACTGGAAACCAGATCCTTGAGCTTAGGGTGTGCTACTGCCCGGCCCCCTTAACTTTTTTTCTAAATCCTGCAACAGTAACAACAACAACGAAACCCAAAGTTAGCATAAATAAAGGTTTTATTGGCCAGTGTGAGTGAATGACATACTGGCGGATCCCCTCAATGCACTGTTCCACACAGCTATGATCCTGAGGAGGCTCAGCCCACTGAGGGAGAGCAAAGGGTGTAAAAAAAACCTGAATGCCTAAGTCCAACAAGGCTATCGGGGTCGGAACCAGCGTCCTAAGAATAAATCCAGGATGGAAAAAGCATCATCCATAGCGGGAGGTACTGGTGATTCTAGAGCTAAGGAAAGACAGTGAATTAGACAAAAATAGACACCGGAAAGAGGCAAAGGAGGGCAACACCATTAAAAGGTAGAGGAAAGAGGGCTGTGTGGTGGTGCACCTAGTTGAGGCGCACACGCTACCATATGCAAGGACCTAGGTTCAAGCCCTCATTCCTCACCTGTAGGAGGAAAGCTTCACAATCGGCCAAACAGTGCTACAGGTGTCTCTCTGTCTCTTCCTCTCTATCTGCCCCCCCTCTCTCAATTTTTAGCTCTCTCTGTCCAATTAAATAATTAAAAATAATAAAATAGAGGAAGAACCTGGGGCTTCCACCCCCAGGAAGTTAGGAGGTAGAGCCCCGGGTTCATGGTCTTCAGTTACCATCTCTGAGACTGCCATCTGCTTCTCTGCGGGTTACTGTGGTCTCTGTCCGGCCTGCACTGTCCACCACGGTGCGGCGTTCCTCCACTGTCTGAAAGGAGAGGGCCCACGTGCCCCAAACATCACTAAAGGTGACTCCCTTTCTTTATACAGACCTCTCTTTCCAGAGTAACCTCTGGCTGTGGCTCTCTCCCCCCAGCTTACCCCATCTGGTTTGGTGATTTTGGTCACTGAGACACTCTTGAAATAGGATTTGGGCTGGGGCTGCAAAACTGGGCCAAGGCCCTCCTGGGACACCTGGGAATCAAGATCTGGGAAGGCAAAGAGGAGACACAGAAAAGGGGTGAAATGTGACAGGAAGACACTTCAGAGAGAAAACAGGGAACTTCCAAAAGCCTGGGAGCTGCTCCCCATCTCTTCCAGACTCACCATTGTCCTCTTTGGCTCTAGAACTGGGGGTCACAGGCCACATCTCTTCAAACTGCAGAAGAAGCCAGAGTAGGTGAAATAAGCCTTTCTACCTGAAACCTATCCTAGAACCCAAATGTTCCCTAAATTTCATAACTCCCTTTCACCAGGAAGAGAATCCCATTTAGAACAGCTTTAATTTATTCACACCTTTCTCTTTCCTGGCTTTATTGCTGGGGATTGAACCTGGGTCCTTGAGTCTTTTGTAGAACTATGTTGTCTCTTCAGCCCTGGTAAAAACTTCCTGAGTAGATATTTTTCTGTCTTTCCCCAACTACTCTGCTTCAAAATTATTATTATTGTTCCTACCAGAGTTCTGCTCAGCTCTGGCTTATGGTGGTGGGGTGGGAGTGGGGGGGGGGAGGAATACTGACTTTGGAGCCTCCGGCATCAGAGTCTCTTTGCATAACCATAATGTTATCTACCCCCACTCTTCTGCTTCATTCAACATTCACACAAACTAGTTTTTTGGTTTGCTTTTGACTAAATAGCAGAGCCCCCACCCCACCAACACAGCCTGCTAGACTGCAAAAAGTCCCTCAGCCTTGGCACTCTATTAGGTATCTCCTTTCAGGCACTGGGAAGTACTCACCCCGCGAAAAGGTCTCTGAGAGCCCCACTCTGGTGCTGGTTTGGGGGATTCCGTCCTTGCATCGCTCTCCAAGACCCCCCCAAAATTCCTAGGCTGGTGACTATCTGGATACTTTAGCATTGAGTCCCGGAGTGTCTGTCCCTCCTGCTGTCTACCTCCAGGAGTCTCTGACTCGGGACCTGGAAGTTCTGCAGAAAGGCAGCGGGTAAGTGCTGGAAGAGGGCACCTTCAGCCTCCGGACCTCCAGTCTTCTCCCCGCCTCCCGGCTCCTCTCGCCACGCTCCTGCCTTCACCCCCAGCCCCCTAGGGCCCTCAGGCCACACACCAGCGGGGCGCATGGGCCACGTCCAAGCCCCCATCTCGCTGAAGATGCTGTTGAAATCGCGGACCAGGTCATCAAAGCCAAAGTTGTCGTGGAAGCGCATCCCTCCTCCGGGGCTGGGGCTGAAGCTGAAGCCGAATTCCTCCGGGGGTCGGAGACCCTCAAACCGCGGGCTCCCCGGGCCCCAGGCAGCTCCCTCCTCGTCTTCCTCATCATCCTCATCTTCATCCCGAGTCATCCCTCCAAAGAAAGGGTCTCTGTGTCTGGGGAAGGAGGGAGACCCGCCACTGAGATCTCGGCACCTAAAGCTGAAAACAGGCGCCGGGAAGCTGGGGCGGGATCAAGCTCTGAAATGGGGGGGGGGGGGGGGGGCGCCGGCCTGGCTCGGCTCGTCCCTTGGAGGTGTCGGTCTGTCACCTCCGGCCCTCCGCACGCCCCACCCCGCCCCCGGCCGCTCACTGGCTCGCTGTCCTCGCCCAGCCTGTGTCGCCCCGCCCAAGGCCCCTGTTGCATCACCCCAGGTCGGAGGAAGGTTGAAGCTGCTCTCTCCTCCTAACTACTGCCTCGGTCACCACGCGGGAGCTCTCAGGTCGGCCTTCCTCTCCACAGGCGACGCAGGAGTTGGGGGGGGGGGGCAGGCTGTTTTCCAAAAACAGGATGTCATGGGGGAGTCCCCGTCTGCAGACCCGGACCCGCGCTCACCTTCGAGGACCCGGAAAGCCGAAAAAGCCCCGGAAAAGGTCAAAGAGGCTCATGTCCTCAGAGGGACACGAATCTCCAGACGCCACCTGAGGCCATCCACACCGGGGAGTACAGCCGGAAGTGGTGTCACCCCCAGCTGCCAGAAAGCAAACCCGTGACCTGACCGCAGTGCCGTGAAACCGGAAGCCAGCTTTATGCCACCTGCTTCCGCAAAGGCGTGGCTGTACCGGGTCTTCATTTGAGTGGTTGACAGCCTCATAACCTCGTGTACCTCCCGCCGACCAGTGAACCAACGGCACCAGTGAACCAATGGCACGGGGGACACAGAACCCTCCCACCCTAGGCCAAGTCTCAGGGGGACACCGCCCCCTCCTCCAACGCATGCACCAGTGCCACCTACCCAGCTGTTAGCAAGTTTGTTAGAACCACAGAGGGCTATTTCAGCTTGTAGGTTCTGTGACAAGCAGGGCAAAAGACTTTATAAGAGAACAGGGGAGAGCTACATAGCAAGCACAACTGCGGCTACTAAATATCCCCTTTCCCTATTTTTTAAAAAATATTTTATTTTTCAGAGATAAAGACACAGAAACACCAGAACACTGCTCAGCTCTGGCTTATGGTGGTGCTGGGGATTGGGGATTGAACCTGGGACTTCGAGGCTCAGGCATGACAGTCTCTTTGCATAATCATTATGCTATCTTCCCCGCCCCCCTTTCCCTATTATTTAGTTTCCAAAGACTACCCCCCACCCCAGAATGGCCCACTCCATTCCTGCCCTTCTGGGGAGGGGCTGGTTGAAGTACAAAAACACCCCCAACTCAGCCTTAACTCCTTTAGGCTATGCCTGGGAAAAGTAGACGCTGTTGGGTTCCACCAACATGTTGCCACTGATGTGATTTATGTGCTTGGACCAATTTAAATTCATATTAAGGTCAGAATTCTTAAATAGGTGAAGATTTCACTTTATTCCACTGCCTTCAGGGCCTGATAGAGGAGGCCCAGTTGGTACAGTAATACTTATTCACCAAGCTGGTCATCGACGAGACTGAGGATATCCTAGACGAAGCAAGAACAGGCACAGGCTGAAGGTAGAGGTTTTCTTTTTATATATACAAGACACATTAATCCATTAAATTTGAGGACACAGTACAAAAAAACAAAACAAAAAACACTTCAACTAATTCATCTGACAATGCTGTTCATATTCATGACGCAAATTTTTGTTTGTTTCCTAATAATAAAGGAGGAGACTCAGGGCTGTTGGGCTGATATATATTTGGGGGTCCCTCTGCCCCCTCCCCCATACACCACCAGGGTGAACAGAAGGACAGGGAAGGGTGGGGCCCACAATGAAGTTTCATAATCTTGAATGCAAGGGGGAAGGAGAGGAAAGGAAAAAAAAAAAGAAAAAAGAAAGAAGAAAGGAGAGAGAAAGAAAAGAAAATACAAATCCTATAATACATACAACAGACCAGGGATGGTATGGGAATGGGACAGACATGAAGCTGAGGCAGGGGGTGGGCCACTGGAGGTGGGCGCAGCGGAACCCCCATTCCTTTCTCTCTTTGATGCTGTTTTCCATAGTTGCCAGGTTGAGAAGCCCTCTCAGAAGATGGGACCCCGCGGGAGAAGAGGGCCAGAGCCTCAGTTGGCCCCCCAGCTGTAGCTGTTGTAGGCAGACTTGTTGGTCTGGGGCTTCTGCGGGATGGAGCTGGTCTGGCTACGTTGCCCGCTGCCCGTCTGCAGGGGAATGGGAAGGTGATGGGGAGGAAAAAGGTGTCTAGTTAGTGGTACACACTTGTGACATCTCCAGGTAAAGATGTGGAAATTGTGTTACACTCCCATTCCCCTACTCTGAAGTTTCTTACTCAGTCACAGAAATCTGAATATAGCTACTAGACACCCCCTACCAAAGCTGACAAAGCACCCTCTGAGAAAGCACTTTCAGCTTTTAAATAGGGAAGAAGACAATGTAATTTTAGGGACAAGATAGTGAATCAATTCTACCTTCTATCCTCTCCCTCCCTGCCCAAAGGCTACTTTAGAGAATTGTGGACTCTTGGGACTAAGAATCATATGGTGATTTCATATGATTGAACGCCTCAATTTGGAAAACAACTTTTGAGAGCCAGAAAATTCTCATTCCAGGTTCCTGGGTTATGAACCATCTATGATGGAGGAGAGGTCCGTTCCACCATGGTTTTCCACTCCCACCACATATCACACTTGTGAGCCTTTTCAGGCAAGGTAGGAGATAGTCTGAAGCCCCAGGCTCCAGATGCTGCTTACGAATTCAATTCTGGTAACCAGGTGTTTTCAGGAGTTGGAAAAGGGGAGAAAGGAAAAGAGGGCAATGAGGAGGGGAGGACAAGAAAGGAATGGGAGGCCAGACAGCTAAGGTGTTTGTGTTTGTGTATCCCGATTTGTGACTGTGCAATATTTTCTCTTCAAGATCCCTGAGGCTGTGGATATGAAATGGGGACTGAAAAGGAGTGGGTTCAAGCATATCATCATTCAGTTTCATTACCTGCTCCTCCTGCTGGCGCTGGCAACAGAGAATCATCTGCAAATATGGTAGCTGAGGCAGAACCAGGATATATGGAAAATAAAGGGACAAACTTTGACAATAGAACTCCACCATCAGAAGGGAAAGCTGTAATGTCAAGGGAGGGCAAGGCTGGGAAAGGTAAGGTTGGGAGAGGTGTGACCAAGGTCTGATGGGATTAGAACAACTGTGCTATGGGAGGATTTGGAGGAGAAAAGGCATCAAAGGAATTGAGGGAACAAAGGTTTCAATCTGTCCCCTTTTCTAACATCTCCTTTGCCATCCACTTGTGTTATGTGCGCTGTGTCTGTATGTGTTCTGTGACCATGGCTGGCGCTGGGGAAGGCTGGGTGAAGGTAGTGATAAGGAGGGGAAGAAAAGGAAAGGGGAGGAAGTTTTAAGGTACAGGAAAGAAGAAGAAGGTAAAGGGCTGTTACCTGGCCATCCTGCTGCAGGTGATGGTGAAGGATCTGGGAGTGCGGCTGCTGATGGGGGGTGAGGATGTGCATAAAGGGGGCAGGTGGGTAGGCAGCGGCTGTGGCTGGATTGATGGGCCCCCCACTTCCTAGGGCTGAAGGCAAGTTGAAGGAGGCAGCAGGAGTACCGGAATGAAAACCTTGTTTCTCAAAAGACTGCTATGCAGGTGCATGGGAGGAGACAGTAAAAGCAATCAGCAAGTAAATTCTTGGAAATTCTGAGTATAAGCTCCCCCAACCCTTAGAAATCAGCAAGGTGTCACAGAAGGAATACTGTACCTTAAGTCAGATATTCACATCTGTTCCAACTCTGCCCTTTAATGGCTGAGTGATTATGGGAGAAATGGCTCAATCTCTCAGCCTCTAATTTCTTTATTTTTTTTCTTCCTTCCTTCCTTCCTTCCTTCCTTCCTTTCTTTCTTTCTTTATTTTGTTGCCCTTGTTGTTGTAGTTATTATTGATGTCATTGTTGCTGGGTAGGACAGAGAGAAATGGAGAGAGGAGGGGAAGACAGAGAGGGGGAGAGAAAGACAGACACCTGCAGACCTGCTTCACCACCTGTGAAGTGACTCCCCTGCAGGTGGGGAGCCGGGGGCTCGATCCGGGATCCTTCCGCTGGTCCTTGTGCTTAGCGCCACCTGCGCTTAACCCGCTGCGCTACCGCCCGACTCCCTAATTTCTTTATTTTTATGTAAATTACAGAATACAAACTGGTTTCTAATCCCAAATAACACATGTAATTAACCTTTTAAATTCTATAATACTATTGTTAAAATCACTGACACAATTATGTGTTTTTCATGATTTTAAACTTCAGACTGAATGATGCATTTTAAACAAAGTTCACTTTAAAAACTCTTTGTAAATCATTCAAATATAAATCTCTATAATTCCCCTGCTAGCCTCAGTTTTCTCATACATAAAGCATACAAGTGACCTCTTGGTTTAAGAACCAAATGAGAGGACAGACTGAAAGTACTTTCTATAATCTCAAATATCAATACTATGAAGTCTGTCAACTACTCCTCACACCACCAGCTTCGTAGAAATAAGAATTCTAGGGCAGAGAGTAGATAGCATAGTAGTTATGCAAAGAGACTCTCATGCCTGAGGCTCCAAAGCCCCAGGTTCAATCCCCTACACCACCATAAGCTAGAGCTGAACAGTGCTCTGGTGGGAAAAAAAAAATTACAGGTTCAGGTGGTGGCACATCTAGTTAAGTGCATTTGTTACCATGCCCAAGGATTTGGATTCAAGCCCCTGGTCCCACCTGAAGGGGGAAAGCTTTACAAGCACTGCTGTAGGTGTCTTGTCTGTCTCATTCCCTATCCCCCTTCCCTCTCAATTTCTCTGTCCTATCAAATTAAAGCTATTTAAAATTTTTTTTAATTATCTTTATTTATTTATTGGGTAGAGAAAGTAAGAAATCGAGAGGAAGGGGGAGATAGAGAGGGAAAGAGAGAAAGACACCTGCAACCCCGCTTCACCACTCGTAAAGCTTTCCCCCTGCAGGTGGGGACTAGGGGCTCAAACCTGGGTCCTTGCGCATTGCAACATGTGCGCTTAACCAGGTGCACTACCACCTGGCCCCACTACTTTTTTTAAAGTAGAATTCCTGGGGGGCAGGTGGTGGCGCAGCTGGTTGAGCGCCTATGTTACAATGCTCAAGGACCTGAGTTAAAGCCCCTAGTCCCCACCTGTAGGGGGAAAGCTTCACAAGTGGTGAAGCAATGCGGCAGGTGTCTCTCCCCCCCCCCCCCCAATTTCTGGCTGTCTCTATTCAATAAATAAAGATAATTAAAAACAAAAGTAGAACTCCTTGATTATTTCAAAAGAAATGAATACACATTGAGTTATTTTGAGTGCTGAAAAGTCTTAACCACAACTCCTAACACTTAACATCAAACTCATCCATGACAAAGCAACACAACACAAACTTGTGTATAATATAAATGTCTCACTTTAGTTCCTTTCCCACGGTTTGTTATATACATACAAAGAATGGAATGTGGAGTTGGGTGGTAGCGCAGTGGGTTAAGTGCACATGGCGCAAAGCGCAAGGACTGTGGTAAGGATCCTGGTTCCAGCCCCCGGCTCCTCACTTGCAGAGAGGTCACTTCACAGGTGGTGAATCAGGTCTGCAAGTGTCTTATCTTTCTCTCCCCGTCTTCCCCTCTCTCCATTTCTCCCTGTCCTATCCAACAACAATGACATCAGTAACAACAATAATAACTACAACAATAAAAAAACAAGGGCAACAAAAGGGAAAGTAAATAAATATTAAAAAATCAACAACAACAAAGAATGGAATGAACTAGTTTCCCTTCATTCCCTACTCTTTCTTTTGGAAAACTATGAAAAGGTGGGGAGTAGATATGTAAAATATCAAGACAGTTGCACAGTAAAATCGTATGACATAGTGATTTGCCAAACCTCACCTTCCTATAACATTCCCAGCCTTCCATCCCCAGCTAAATTTAAACTTCAAGAAGCTAATAATTTGATAGCTACTGTATACACTTTTATTATTTAGCTCTGATCCTTTCATATTTCTCTCTTGTTACTTCCTTTTCTGTCTGGAGGCAGGCACCTACCTGGGTTTTGGAGTACACAGAACCCGAGATATCTGGCACGCCTGTGTTACTGGAGGTGACTGATACACCTGGGGGAGGAGGAAACAGACAGGATTAGCCCAGCTAGCTACCTGACCATAACCCCAGGAAGAGGTGACGTGTACAAGCCTTTCTAGCTCAAGTACTGCAATGGAATTTTGGTTTATTTTTCCAACTTCTACTGAGCCCTAATGGATAAACTTATCACACACAAGCTCCCTCCCTCCCTCAAGAGTTCTCGTGTCCTTTCCATGTGCACTGAGTGTATGTATGTGAGAGTCAAGTGTTTCTGGAGGAAAGGGTAAACTACTAAACCTCACTAGTAAACAATTTTCAAAATACTTCTGTGCCAAAGTTCAACAGAAACATTGTAAACTTTTTATGTCCATTTCAAATCAACCCACCCAAATTTCATTCAGTCTTGCTCAAGACAGGTAGTCTGTTTCTTTCTGTTCAGAAAGGGACCTTTGTGGACCTCAAAACCCAAACTCTCTTCAATCCCAAGAGAATTTTCCATTCTCAGAGCCTTAATTCATTTGGCCCCATTCTCCAGAATATTTGTTTGCTTGTTTCTCTAGAATCTTGAAGCTTCTCACCTGTATTTTTTTTTAAGTTGGTACTAAGTTGAATTTCCATTTATACAATTTTAACCTACATGTATGAAGGAAATGGGGTGAGGAAGATAGACAAGGGGTTGAGTGTATTTCCTATAGCCTAGGAAATTTTGGAACACAAAATCAAGTTCACAGTTCCGGGCTTCTGTCAGATAAAAGCTGTAATTCATATCCCAAGGAGTGTTTCTTGTTGGAAAATTCCCTATACTACCATCACAACTTCTAAGGAAACTAGAGTGGTGCAATCTCTCATTTTAAATTTGTACTTTTCAAACTGAAATACATATACTATATATACCTACTGAGGCATAAAGCAATAGGTCAAGGAGACAGGAAAATGTTATCATGTAAAATAACCCAGCACCTTACTACAGACATTTTATGTAGAGATTTAGGAGAAAGTAATTCAGATTTAACTAGAAATTTAAAGCATACTTTGCAATGATAGATTTCTTTACATTAAGTCAAATAAAATACAATTTCTGAAAAAACATTACACTTCAGTTCTGTCCTTGGATCCTTCTCTACTGTAGAACACTCTGATGGAAGTTTTGTTTTGTTTTTCTAATAGAAGCACTGTGCTAAAATGGCCAAATCACAAATGAGAAAACTTCTTCCATTCATCCACAGCAGTCCCCTTTCAAACTCCATTACCCAAACCCTCCCAAAGGCAGCCTTCAAAAGTTAAGCCCACCTTGGACAGCCAGCCACTTTAGAATCTTCCCAATAGAAGTGGCATCTTAACCTGGAAACCCCTCCCACATCACAAGTCCAGATAGTCCCAGGGAGGAGCCAACACCAACTAGGAGAAAGAACAGAACTACAGAAACCAAGCATGAGAAAAAATTTCCCCATCTCCAGAGTATCACTTCTCTACAGTCACTAAAGTAAAAGGGGGCATTACAGGAGTTAATAGGGATTCCCCAGCCCCTCCAACCCTTAGGTGTCTAACCGGTAAATCACTGGTAATAGACTTAACTTTTAAAATCAGTTTATTTATGGAGATCTAGTAAGGTTTGTGTGGAAAGACCAAGAGTAAGGTGGAATAGACAAGATATAAGGAGAACAGTTTTGAGGAAAACCAAGAGAAAATGATGGATTGACTGCAAAGGCTCAAACAGCTTGCTGACACCCTTCAGTCACCTCACACAGGATGGGAGAAATGGCTAACTGGATTCTCAGGCTGGGTGGCAGGGAGGAATTTAGTTCCAATATGCCCCTAGTTTCATTCTGTCTAGAGGCTCGACTACCTAAAAACTAGATTCCTAGTCCAGAGGTCTTATCTTGTATATTGGTAGAAAGAACTGAAAATAGAAGGAGAGGGAGGGCAGAGTTAACACTGGATATTAGTTATTAATAGCCCAAGTGTAAGTAAACATTAGCAATCCTAGAACATAATGGGTAATGGTCTCCCTCTATGCCCACCTGACACAATTACATCCTGTTAATGTACTACTGAATTCTCTTGTTTTCAGTAAGTCAACACTTCTATCTATGCCCTACTCTTAAGCAGTACAACATAGACATTAGAGAATAACAAGAATTACTCTCTCCTTGTATGACAGCCCCTGGGAAAGTTGGTCACACAAGACAAAATAATCTAAAGGCTATGAACAGAGACAAGTGGAATATCTAAGTTTCCAGTGGGGCATGGTTAGTTTTCTCACTGTGGAAGTTAACATTGTTAACAAAAACAAAGGGGTGACATTGTACTAGTTGGACTCAATGGGATAAGAACTCCTATAGTTATGTAGATATCTTACCAGGTCTCTCCTCACACATCCTTAGCTATACCTGTAAATCCACAACAACTTCTACTGCACAATCCCTGAGAAGCTATGGAGGAACTAAAGCAACATGCCAGAGCAGCACCATTTCCACAGCCAGTCATCAACTATCTGGACATTAAACACTTCATCTGATGTCAGGCCTGGGGAGCCAATGGAGGGATTAAGTCTTGGGGTGATAGGTGCCTAACAATAGCTCTGAACACCATCTCTTTTGCCTTTCACCATGACATGATATGAAACTCTAGACTTTTTGTTCTTTCTCCTCTATTTATTGGGGGGGGGGGGGGAGATCCAGTCAAAAGTGAAGGTGAAGTACTGTAATAAGCATGAGGAATAAAGTGATTTTCTACAGATAGCTCTTTACCAATCGATAAGCAGTCTGGAAACTGAAATGTTTCCCTCTCCCACCTTAGACTTTAGTAAGAACATCACACTGGAAACTTAACAGTGGCTCTATGCTGGAATATGACTAAAAAGGCCACCCTCCACCCTTTATCCATAGCACAAGATTGGCTCCTAGTATCCAGAAAGACATGCACGGAAAGAACGCCAGAGTTAGCTAAAGAAATACCACAGTTTATTGAAGACTACAAATATTTTTTGTTACAAGTTGAAACTACATGCCTTCCAGAAATCAAAAGCAACAGCAGGTGTGTGCATTGATGCTTCGGAGGTGCCGCACCGTTTGAACTTGAAATGGGTAAGTCAGGGTCAGACACATGGGGAAGAGGGAAATGGGGAAAGGGCAAGTTCAAAAGCCCAGAAGGTTTCCACCAACTCATTTCCCCAGGCCAGGCAGGGCATGGCCTCAGCTCAGCAGACTGTCCTCAGTGGTCTGGTTTCTGAAACAAGACTTCAGTGCAAATTTATACACACACACACAACACAGCCCCCAGCCTTGGGCCAAATTAGCTCTCTGCCGTCCAGAAATGCTTGTAAGGGGGTGGATATTTTCTTCCTAAAAGGAATCAAATACATAAAAATAAATGAATTTAGAGGTTGATGAGGAATAGGATGTCAAGAGTCCTTTGTGGGGTTGGGTACTGGGGATTCTCAAAGGGCTGTTACAGCAGGTTTCTGAAATCCTAAGGGAGGTAAGAAACTAGAATTTGCAGAATCAGGCATGGTATTCTCTTCTACTATCAATCACCTATCTTAAAATCCTCAAACCTGGAATTAAGCTATGAATTAAGGTTAATAGTCTCAAAATGTTGTCATTCCAAGTCAGAAAGCTCGAATAAGAGGGGGGTGGGTGGATCTTGCTCAGTTTGAGTGGTATTCACAGGAGTCTAGTCTAACTTTTCGTTTTGGTGCCAAGTATCTGACCCAGAGTCTCACACATGTGAGGGATGTGCTCTATCTACCACTGAGCTAGATACCAGCCCCTGGAGTCCATATATCAGTCTTAATGGGGCACCACAAGATTTCTTTAGTTTTTTAACTCAACCTACCCTAAGTCATACAACACAGTTCAAAGTTCGACTTGGCTGTTAAGTTCCCAGACCCATTGCCCTCTGTGCTAAACTCAATTTCCCAACTGTATGAAAACTTTGGGCAACTTACCCACCTGGAGCTTATACAAGGGAGATGAACACAGATGCAGTACACCCAAAATCACCGTGAAACCATCGCTGAGTTGAGAATTTTGGAGGACAACCCTCAACCCCCAGAAATTTCAACAACCCCCCCATACTTATCAATGAATCAAAAAAATAGATGGAATTATTCTATTCAAAGATTTCTTATTGCTCTTGTGTCTTCCAACAGTGGAGAGCAGAGCAGGTTTTGGGTATGGGAGCAGGAATGAAGTGATTTATTTTTAAAGAGGGTGGGGAGATAGCACAGTGGTTATGTAAAAGACTTTTATGCCAGGTTCAATTCCATCCTTCCCCCACAACCCAGTATCATGAAAGTGGTGGTGGTGGTGGGGAAGCACTAATAATAATTTATTCATTCATGTCAATACCTGTTTAGAGGATTCTTACATTTCCCTCTGTGCCACCAGATGGGCAAAAGGATGTAATAAACTACCAAAAATAAATAAATAAATAAATAAATAAATTCTCTCCCAACCCCCAATTCTCATTCTATTGAAGTCATGCCTACTACTAGAGAATAAAAAGGGATTACAAGAGAAAAATGTACCACAAAGAAATTTAAATCTAATTGTGATTACATACTATGAAACTACCCCTTCTCTATTCATTGAGTATATCCCTTTCTATACTATCAGCACTATATAAATTTGCTTTCACTGACATTTTAGAAATCTTCAGGCCCCTTATTCTGCCTCCTACTCCTAGTTTAGGTCAGCCAATATATTTACAGGGAACGTGTCCCTGGGCATGGAGTGTACACATGCACTAGCAATGAATGCTGCTAATCCTGGGAATGCTGCTCACACATAGAAACTCAAATGAGTCAAATATTAGTAATCATACAGAGAGCAGCAGCACACCCTCACCAACCCTATTTTCTTAAGCACCAAGCCTAGTTCCGTAAAATTCACTTGGTAATATCCCACTGAAACCAGGGTCAGAGTAAGCTTACCGGTGTTGTATCCATGAGATCCATATCCACTCGGCTGTTGGAAAGGAGTGGCCGATGCATTCACACTGACATTCACACCATGCTGCTTGGAAGAGGTAGGAGCCACCTGAAAAGCAAAATGTAAGAGCTGCAGTAAAAAGGGAGCAGAGTGCCATTCACTCTGCCCATCCTAGTCCTGAGACTGAGCATCCAGAGGCTACCCATTCCTGACCAAGTATGCTTAATGAAATGGGTTCCCACATACTTTTCTAAAACGTACCAGTGAAGACATGAGGGTTTTTGAGAAAGAGAAGAGGCAGCAGTAACAGGAAATGAATGACAGTGTGATAGAAGCACAAGTATACAGGGCATGACAAATCACTCACCTTAATTCTAATAACAGGTCATTTCTATCTAATACCAGCCACCATTCTAGCTCTACTCCCTCTCCCTTACCAAAGTCATAAAAGGCTTGACAGAAGCCAGGGTAGTGTCCAGGATCAGGATTCTCACAAGAGACTATGCCCAGGTACTCACAGGAAACACAGCAGGCCCATACTGGAAGGTGCTGGGGAGGCCCGGAACCCCTGTGTAGTATGGCAGGCTGGTATAACTGTAGCCAGGAGGCAGCGCCGGGTTTAGGAATGTCTGCTGCGTGGTGTGGTGAGTCTGCGTCTGGTTCTGCTGGGGTTGGGCCAAGGTCGTGGCTGGAGCTGGGGAGGAGGCATCCCCACGGCCAAACTTTGTGAGGTCACCTGTGACAGGAGAGGCTAAGTGTATCTATTTCTTTCACCTCTCCACACCAATGTAGAATGACTTTTTCTCATTTTGTAAAAGTTCAATTCTATAGTGCTTCATTTAGCATTGTTCAGCATACTCTTAGCATACTGCTAGTCAGACAAGTGTTGAAATGTACAAATACAGGGTCAAAGATTTCTATGCCCCTTTGTGTTCTTTCACACCCCTCCCCTTCCTGTCCCATTTCTCTTCTATGTTGAAACCTGGAAAAGTGACAGGTCAGGGGAAATGATAGATCAATGACAATAATAGATCAAGTAAAAAAAACATATGGCATACAAGGCAATGAAATTGCCACTTCCTGTGAGGTATGAAAGCAAAGTAGAGGAAACCAGTACTTTAGGGAGGGGGTGTTTGAGGAGCAGGAGAACTGAGAAAACCAAGTCAAGTGGCCAGGGAGATAGTTCTGCTGGTAGAATGTGGGACTCATTGAGAGGCTCCTGGTTCAAGCCCAGAGTCACGAGTCACAAGTGCAAGAAAGGTGCTCTGGTTTCTCTAGAAAATTCTAATGTGAAATACATTTTAAAAATAAATCATTTTTTTAAAAGCATCATTTAGAAGAAGTAAACAACAGAAAGTGGGATATGGATGAAAAGGCTGTCAAATGCCCATTTCAGCATGATTCACAATCTACCACCCCAAAACCATCACATCCACTCTGTAACGTGCTAAAGACCTTAATTAAGAACTGGGTCCCCGGCGTAAGGATCCTGGTTCAAGCCCCCAGCTCCCCACCTGCAGAGGAGTCGCTTTACAGGCAGTGAAGCAGGTTTGTAGGTGTCTTATCTTTCTCTTCCTCTCTCTGTCTCCCCTCCTCTCCTAATTTCTCTCTGTCCCGTCCAACGACAGCAACAATAACCATAACAATGATAAAACAAGGGCAACAAAAGGGGGAAAAAATGGTCTCCAGGAGTAGTGGATTCGTGGTGCAGGCATCAAGCCCCGGCAATAACCCTGGAGGCAATTAAAAAAAAAAAAGAACTAGGTCCCATCCTATAATAACCATGCTTCTACCACACAATTCCCACTTTGCTTAGCCCCACCCTCATCCTACCAGAGTAAGGGTTGCTGGCGAGGCTACCGTCCCTCCCAGTCAGCGGAGTGGTGGGTGTGGGAAACGGGATGCTGTAGTAATCCTAGAAGAAAGTAAAGAGACTTGATGCCACCCATTCTCCAGCATGAGTACCTTCCAAGGGTGAGAAGCAGTATAATGTTGGAGTACTGCAATTTATCCAGCTACAAAGTAAGCTGGCTAGCTGGCATAAACTCCAAAATGCTCTTGCATACGTCACCCCTTTCTGGCAATGAACAAAGCCACAGATATGCCACTTGCCACAGACCAGACCCATTAGGAAAAGTAGTAGTCCTAACAATAAGAAAACTGAACTTTTCTGTCCACCACCCCCCTTCAGAAAGTCAGTGTTTAAAACATATAGAAAACACACTGAGGGCTCTAGACCACTCTGAGCTATATATTTGTTTGAGCCAGAGCACCATATGAAACTGCCAAAGAGGCACCAGGATTAAGTTTCAGTGCTATAGTCACTCCCTCTCCCTGAATAAAAACATTAGCCTAGGAAATGTGAAAGAGTGAATGTGTAAGGCCCAGCTTCTCAAAAAAAAAATGTTTAGAGACAAGGAAATAGCTCACCCAGTAGAATGCATGCCTTATACTTGTAAGGCTCTTAATTCAAGCCTTGGCAACATAGATGCATCAGGGAGCTCCAGAGAAAGTAGAGAGGTACTTGAGTGATGTTACACTCCCTCCCTCCCTTCCATTTTTTAAAAAACTTTACTTATTTTTCCCTTTTGTTGCTCTTGTTGCTTTATTGTTGTAGTTATCATTGTTGTGTTATTGATATCACTATTGTTGGCTAGGACAGAGAGAAATAGAGAGAGGAGGGGAAGACAGAGAGGGGGAGAGAAAGATAGACACCTGCAGACCTGCTTCACCGTCTGTGAAGCGACTCCCCTGCAGGTGGGGAGCTGAGACTTGAACCAGGATCCTTACACCGGTCCTTGGGCTTTGTGCCACGTGCACTTAACCTGCTGCGCTACCCCTCCCCCTTCTTAATAACAAAAAGTTGGGCCAGGAAGGCCATTGTACACATGTGAGACCAGGGTTCATTCCCTCGTGGCCCATAAAAATAAATTAAGTAGAATAAAAATAAGGGTAAGAAGTGTAGGTAGATAAATAAATAAATGTAAGCATCATAGCTTACCTGGGAGCATACCTACTTTGTCATACACTGAATCTGGTCCCCATGGTACTGAGGGAAGCTTTGGAACTGTATTTTTTCTTCCTCACTTTCTTTTTTTTATTATTATTGTCATTGTTGGGTATTAGAGAGAGAAATGGACAGAGGAGGGGGAAGACAGAGGGAAAGAGAAAGACTTGTGAAGTCTTGTTAAGTGACTCCCCTGCAGGGGAGCCAGGGCTCGAACCAGGATCCTTACGCCCGTCCTTGCACTTTGCACCACCTGCGCTTAACCTGCTGCACTACAGCCCAACTCCCTCTGCCTTACTTTCTATCTGAAAAAAGCTAGCCCAGAGCAGTGAAGCCCCAGCAAAGGGAAAAGAAGAAAAAAGAAAGAGGTAAAAAAAAGAGAGTAAATAGAACACTGATCAGCTCTGGTTTCTGGTGGTGCTGGGGATTGAATCTGGAACATCAGAATCTCAGGCAAGAAAGTCTTACACATAACCACTATGCACTATCTCCCTGTCCCTCTGACTTAACTTGCTTTCTGCTAGAATTACTCTTCTAAGTCCCTGGTGCTTTTTTTTTCTTCTTCTCCTTTTTTGATTTTTTTTTTTTTTTTTGGATAGGACAGAAAGAAATTGAGAGGGGAAAGGAAGATAAAGAGGGGGAGAAAAAGACAGACAGCTGCAGATCTGCTTCACTGATTGTGAAGCAACCCCTGCAGGTGGGGAGCTGAGGGCTCGAATCGGGATCCTGTGCTTCATACTCTATGTGCTTAACCCTGTGGGTCACTGCCTATCCGCCTCCCTTTTTGTTAATCATGTCAAGCTGATGTTTTCAGTCAGAGGGAAAGACACCACAGCACTAAAGTTCCTTCAATGTGGTGGGGACTGGGCTTGAACCAGGATCATGTGCATCACAAAGCAAAAGTACTATCCAGGTGAGTGAACTATCCTGCAGCCTATATATATTGTTTTCCTTTATTAGGGGGGAATTAATGGTTAATAGTCTAATGTAAAATACAGTAGTTTGCACATGTGTAACATTTCTCAGTTTCCCACATACTAATCTAACCCTGCTACCCTAGGACCTTCTGGGCCATCATGCTCCAGGACCTGAACATCCCACCCCCACCCTAGAGTCTTTGGTGCAATACACCAACTCCAGTTGCTGCCTATATTTTAAGTCAAAGTGTATGTATGGAGGGGTAGGGTGGGAAAGAGTTAAGTCTATGACTTACGAACTGAATCCTCTCCCCACTTCCCCACTTTTCCCTTTCTTCTTCTTCTTCTTCTTTTTTTTTTTTTTGCCTCCAGGGTTATCACTGGGGCTTGGTGCCTGCAATACGAATCCACTGCTCCTGGTGGTCATTTTTCCCATTTTTGATGCCCTTGTGCTTTGCACCATGTGTGCTTAACCCACTGCGTTACCACCTAACCCCCCCTTTTAAAAATATTTATTACTGGATAGAGAATGAGAGAAATTGAGGGGGAAGCGGGGGGGGGGGGGGGAGGGAGAGAAAGACACCTGCAGCCCTGCTTCATCAATTGTGAAGCTTTCCCTTTGCAGGTGGGGACCAGGGGCTTGAACCTGGGTCCTTGTGCACTATAATGTGGGTGCTTAACCAAGTGCACCACTACCTGGGCCCCCCCCCCCTTTTTTTTAAGTCAAAGCATTGCTTGATTCTGCCTTATGCTGGTGCTGAGAGTTGAACCTGAGACCTCAGATGTACAGATATACAAGTCTTTTGGTGTAAACACTATACTATATCATCTTCCCAGCCCCAACTGAACTTTTCAGACACAGGGCAAACAGAGAGGAGAAACATTACTGCACCACTTGTGAAGTTTTTCCTTTGCATGGTGATCCCATGTGGTACATGGAGACTCAAACCCACTACTCATGCATGACAAAGTTTGTATTCTGCTCAATGGAACATTTCAAATAATGCCCCCAACACTTTTAAATTGTTTCCTTAAGCCAGGAGACGGATCACCTGGTAGAGAGAACCATGAGTGAGTACCAAGGTTAGTGTCTTACATGAGAGCACAAAGAGGAAGCCTCATGAGGAGTGGAGTAGTGCTATGATGACTCTCTTCCTGTCTCTCTCCTTATCTCTTGGGGAGGGGAAGACTTGCTTGAGTGGTGCAATAGTACAGCTACAAAGTGCCACAATGAATAAGGTGTTGGACGCTCAAGCATGAGACCCTGAGTACAACTGCGAGCAACACATGTGCCAGAACTACATTCTGATTATCTCTTATCTTTCTCTTTCACTTTAATGTTTCTTTGATCCTTGATACTACAGATGGTCTCTTCCATAAAATAAGCAATTTTTAAAAATTGCTTTCTTGGGGCCGGGTGGTGGTGTACCTGGTTGAGTGCATATGTTACAATGTGCAAGGACCTGGGTTTAAGCCCCTGGTCCCCACCTGCAGGGGGAAAGCTTTGCAAGTGGTAAAGCAGGGTTGCAGGTGTCTCTCTGTCTCTTTCCCTCTCTATCTCCCACTTCCTTCTTGATTTCTGGCTATCTATATCCAATAAACAGAGATAATAATAATAATAAAAACCTGCTTTCTTGTCCTAAGGTCTATACTGCATACTTACCAATGGAAATCTTGTCTGAAGCATCTGCAAATCATCATAACCATATACTTGTGGCTGAAAGGTAAAAGCACAACAACATCAATGGGGTCTGCTAATGGTAATAAAACAAAGGAAGAGAGGCAGGCGGTAGCGCAGTGGGTTAAGTGCACATGGCAGAAAGTGCACGGACATGCATTAGGATCCCAGTTCGAGCCCCCGGCTCCCCACCTGCAGGGGAGTCACTTCACAGGTGGCGAAGCAGGTCTGCAGGTGTCTATCTTTCTCTCCCCCCGTCTTCCCCATCTATCTTCATTTCTCTCTGTCCTATCCAATAACAACAATAACAATGATGATAAACAAGGACAACAAAAGGGAAAAAATGAGTAAAGTTTATTCACTAAAAAAAAAAAAAAAAAAACAGACAAAGCAATAGAATAACCTCATCCTCAGGCCAGGTGGTGATGTACCCGGTAGAACATACACGTTTATCATGTTCAAGGAACTGGACTCCCACCTGCCAAGAGGAAAGCTTCCTGTGCAGTGCTGTGGGTGTCATTTTTTCTTTTTCCCTATCTTCCCCCTTCCTCTAAAAGTTTATCTCTATTCAATTAAAAATAAAATTAAAGTTTGTTTTAAAAAATAACAGGGGGGAGTCGGGCTGTAGTGCAGCGGGTTAAGCGCAGGTGGCTCAAAGCACAAGGACCGGCATAAGGATCCCGGTTCGAACCCTGGCTCCCCACCTGCAGGGGAGTCGCTTCACAGGTGGTGAAGCAGGTCTGCAGGTGTCTATCTTTCTCTCCTCCTCTCTGTCTTCCCCTCCTCTCTCCATTTCTCTCTGTCCTATCCAACAATGACAACAATAATAACTACAACAATAAAACAACAAAGGCAACAAAAAGGGAATAAATAAAATAAAATAAATATAAAAAAATTAAAAAATAATAATAAAAAAAAATAAATAACAGAGGGGCCATGCAGCGGTGCACCTGATTAAGCACACATGCTACAATGCTCAAGGACCCAGGACCCCTGGTCCCCCCCTGCAGGCGGGAAGCTTCACAAGTGGTGAAGCAAATCTGCAGGTGTCTTTCTCCCTTTCAGTTTTTCTGTCTCTATCCAATATTAAATACATAAAATACAATAAAAAGAATTCAGAAAAAGTCAACCTGGAGTGAAGTTCCAGTGAGAAAAAAAAAAAAAATTCTAAAAAAAAAATACTAACAGTGCTTGAGCTACATAGAACTACTTTTAATGTGTTGGCCTCGGGTAGCAAAATCATACAAGAATAGTCTGCTTTATTCTCTATCAGTCTGTCTTTTAGGAGTTTTCAAAATGTAGCTTAAATCATATCTCCTACAGAGAAAAGTTACATTTTGCTCTTATTTTCTAATTGGAAAGCATTAAAATGATTTTGTTTAAAACATATTAACAATAACAATAATAATAATAACAACATGGTGCTAGAGAATGAAGCCAGAGGGACTGGGTAGGGGCATACCTGCTTGAATACAAATGTTACAGTGCACAAGGACCCAGGTTCAAACCACCAGTCCCCAACTGGAGGCGGGAAAACACCAAAAGTTGTGAAGCAGTGCTACAGGTGTCTTTCTTCCTATCTACCCCTTCCCTCTCAATTTCTGCTTTTCTCTATCAAGTAAATAAGTAAAAAGACAGAGAATGAAACCCCTGGGCCCCACCTGCAGGGGGAAAGCTTCATGAGTGGATAATTAAAAAAAAAAAAAAAAAAGAAAAAGAAAAGAAAGAAACTGAAAGGGGGGAAAGCGTGAGAGATGGTATAGTGGAGGAAGTGCTGAACCCTCAAGCACAAGGTACTGAGTTTGATCTTTGACACTGTATGTGCCAGACTGATACTCTGGTTCTTCCTACATCCCTATCATTAAAATAATAATAACATCAACAACAACAAAGTAAGTAAATATATATTACTGTATTTTTTATTAATAGAACTAAAAGGAGGTCTACAAGAGAGCTAGGTTCAAGTCCTAGTCCACAATGGCACTGGGGGGATTTTAGTGCTGTAGTGTCTCTGTTTTTTTTTTTTTTAATATTTATTTCTCTTTGGTTGCCCTTTTTTTCTTATTGTTGTAATTACTGTTGTCATTACTGATGTCATCGTTGTTGGATAGGACAGAAAGAAACAGAGAGAAGAGGGGAAGACAGAGAGGGGGAGAGAAAGACAGATACCTGCTTCACCACTGTGAAGCAACTCCCCTGCAGATGGGGAGCTGGGGGCTCGAACTGGGATCCTTACACTGGTCCTTGTGCTTCGAGCCACGTGTGCGCTTTTAACCCGCTGTGCTGTCCAACTCCTCCCCCCCCTTTTAGGATGGGGCAATGACTGCTTTGAAGACAAGTGTCATGCTTAAGCTGCAACCCAAAGATCTCTCTGATGAATAATAGATCAACGGCTGTAGTGTCTTTGTATCTAAAAAAGTTGACCTAGAGCAGCTAAACCCTGGTGATGATTAAACACAAACAAACAAAAAACTCTGAACACTCTGTTCAAAACATTCTGCCTTCAGAGGATTAAAATTTGTGTTTCCCAGAGAGAACACACAACTAAAGAACTAGTCTTCAGTTTAATTCTCTCTTTAAGAACCCATTCATTTACACTTACAACCACTCATTCAGTGTTTTAATTTCCAGCCATACACCTGAGGCCAGAGCTGTAAGAACCACCATACTATTTTCATCTTATGGAGAGACTCTTAATGAAGAAATCCTGAAGACAGTTCTGCTTACCGGGTAGGCATGTAACAGCCCTGGAGCCATAATATACGGATTAGGCAACAATGGCGGGACTCCTGGAGGGAGGTTGGGAGGAGCTTTTCCTAAAAGGGAAATTACATTTGTCTCCTGTTACACAATCACTTGTTTCCTCCACCCCAAAGGAATGCCAATCACTTTCTATAATATCAAGGCTACCTGAAGTCGTAGCAACTGAGCTTCGAGTCGAGGCTGTGACAGTAGAGTTGCTGCCTAGGCTGAGGCCAAGGCTACTGCCACTATTCAGACTAGAGGAGACACTGACCACTGGGGGAGGTGCAGAGACGGTATTGGATGTAGTGGAGTAAGTGCTGGAGGAAGAATGGAGATTCGCCTCACTCTCCACGCTTGTGTGCTTCAAAAAGGGAGCAACAGTGTAAAAGAAAAGGAAGTAACAGTCATTGGCATAATAGGTCAGGAAAGATAATCAATTCTGCAGATTCTACCAACAGCCAACTTCCCAAATAAAAAAGTCAAGTCAGGGTACTAGGGTTCCCTAGTTGAAAGTGAGTACTCTACAACAATACTTTTCCCAAGACACACCTAAAAAACACAGTAACAACAGACCTATTGCATATCATCACACTGTTTCAGAGAACAACAGAGCACATATTAGGACAACCTGTCCCCCCAAAACAAATGAAAGTAATACCCACAATGCCAGTTAGCTACTGATAAATAGTAAGGACAAACATGTAGCTTAGATCTTCTTTCCCACATTGCTCTTCCCCAGTTCAGACAAGAAAACAGTTCATGGAGAGGGAAAAAAAAAAAAAAAAAAAAAAACCAAACTCTTTCACTTATTTTCTGCCTATCTTAAAACCATGAATAGTTTCAGCAGTATAATTAATTGATGAAAAGTTCTCATCTATCCCCAACTTTTAGGATACTCACATTATTTTTCTAAACTTATTATATTTAACAGACCCCAGAGTGAAGGGTAAGAATGGGTATTAACAGGTTATTTTCTTCATAATGTACCATAGATGTAAATCTCACCAATTTTCAGTGAGAGGGGAGTCATATAAAGACTCGGAAAAGTCACTTCTAGAGCTTTAAAAACTGGTTCACAGTTTTGAAATACTTGAATCTCTTGCCTCCTTTCCTGCAATCTCAGACTAATTGTCATATTGCCACCTCATGGAGTAATTTTTAAGAATCTCCCTTGGCAAAAGTTTAATGTTAGAGAGTTATAAGCATTAAGTAAACCATACTTTCTCCTTTACAACAGCATCATACTTACCAAAAGAGTAGATGTCGTAGTGCGACCAGAAGATGTTGATGATGAAAGGGTATTTGGCTGAGTAGATAATGTGCTGTAGGGGAAAAGAATTTGCTATCAATGAGAGGGCTATGGATCACCTACTTGGAGCTTCAGTCAAAAAACAATGGCATGGGGGGCAGGTGGTTATACACCAGGCTAAGTGCATGTGTTACAAAGCGCAATGACCCGGGTTCAAGCTCCCGGCCCCCAGCTGCAGGGGGAAAACTTCACAAGTGGTGAAACAGTGCTGCAGGTGTCTCTATCTCCCCCGTCTCAATTTCTAGCTATCTATCCAATAAACAAGATAATTAAAAAAAAAAAGTCAAGAAAATTAGGCAGAATATGAATCAAAGAGGTCTAAGGCCATCTATTAAGTACAATAGACAGTCAAGGGTTGGGAACAGTTAAAGAAAAAGCAGATATTGGAAAGGGCAAAAATTTATTAAATTTATTTATTAAATTTATTGTCTATATTTGTCATAAATTTTGGGTTATCCCCATAGCTTATGGTCTCTCCAGTTGAGTAAGAGGACCAGAGGGCTTTGTTATTGCTACTCAAAACCCCCAAACTCACACCTAATCACCTGTTGTGTTGTGTGGTGGTGGTATTTGGAATCTCCTCATTGTGGCTCAAGCCACCTAAGGAAGATGAGTGCTGATTGGTTGTTGTCAGCAAGGAAGTTGCAGATACCGGTTCACTGAGGGGAGGGATACTAGAAGTGGAAGGTGAGTCAGATTTCACTGCAGAGCCAGTAGCACCTAAAAATAAATAAAAGAATTCACCTCATCAGAGGAAAGGGGGTGTTTATAAGAAGTGGTCTGAGGGCTGCCCTAAAGAAAAGGATCTGGGTTAATAATGTATAATTTTTGTTTAAGTAAAATGTTTCTTAAGCAAGCATTTCACAACATTGATCCAATGAAGTGAATTAACAGTCAATTAAAATGTATTTATTAATGAGAAGACATGACATGACACCACACACCACACCAAAGCAACACTTTAGCACATCAATGCCAAAAGTTGAACTCAGGATGTTGTGCTTGAGGGTCCAACACACTAGTGTGTCACTTCCAAGATCAGCAAGATAAAGAAACCTTGGGCTGGGGCCTGGTGGTGGCACACCTGGTAAGAGTACATGGTACAATGTGCAAGAACCTAGGTTCAAGCACTCAAGTCACCACCTGCAGGGGGAAAGCTTCACAAATGAAGCAGTGCTGTAGGTGTCTTTTTTTTTTCTCCCCCTATTGGCTAGACATCCAGAGGTGGGGCTACAGAGTAACAGTAGCTGTGTTCCTCTCCTCTCCCATCCTCTCTCCTCTTTTTGCTAACTAGCAACATCAAAGGAGATCACCTGGGACCGCAACAAGACAAGACTAGAACTATTAGCAACCCACCAAATCACCAGTGAGTGCAAACACGTTTGGCTTGTGGCCTGAGAGGAGCCCTAAGAAGAGATTCCTGGGGCTAAAGACCAATCTATTCCCCAGTGGCTGCTAACAGTCCAGTCCAGCAGTTTGCTGGTTATGACACCACCTCCAGTCTGTTTTACCCAAAAAAAAAAAAAAAAAAACACAACTGCTAAGGGGAGGAGAGGACTCCCCTGAGGCTCACCAAATGCAACTGTGAGTGTCCATTGCTACTGCCCCTGGGGGGCAGATAACTGGATGGGAAACTTAGAAGATCTACATCTTGGTGGACTAGAGGTGGGGATATATAGTGGGAGCCTTTCCACATTGCTCTCCTGATGAATTGGGAGACATAGTTAATAATTGCCGCAGAACCCACAGAGTATAAATGGGATTTGTTTGGAAACTCATAGGGCCAAGTAGTGTTGCCAGCTTAGTTCTGGCTGCTGGCAGAGAAGCTGAATTGAGCCCGAGGCTTTGGATCTTCAGGGTGTGGGAGTCTCTGTGCATAACCACTGTGCTATCTCTCCCCCACCCTGATTTATCTCTTGGTCAGGAGTGAGTGATTAAGCTAAAGAGCCCACTTATAGGTAGACAGCCCTCAAGCTTCCATAGCCTACAGGGAAGAAAAAAGAATAAAAGAGGCTTTCACAGCTAGTGTGCTTCAACTCAGGGATTGAGATAACAATGAAACAACTGTTAATTTCCATAATTGTGAACTCTTTAAGTACCTTACTTAGACACAAGTCAATCCAGGCAAGAGTGCACTATTACTTTAGGTCAGTAGATTGAAAAATACTGAAAGAAGGACCTCATAACACACTATATACAATGGTTAAACCAAGAAGATACATTGGAGAAATGAACTAGGACAAAAGCCCAGCTAAAAGCCCCCCAAAGGCAGAAGCACATAAGAATGAGGTCAACATTGAAATGCTAATTGAGGAATTAGAGGAGTGAGGAAAAAGTTTGAAAGTCAGAAATCAGAAATGGGGAAACAGCAAATGAGACTTTGAAAGAAAAAACTATCCTGAGGTAATCAGAGAGTTGAAATAGCTGAACTAAGAGCACAATTAGATGAACAAGCTAATACAGTATCAGAACAGGGTAACAAAATAGCTGAGCTACAGATAACAGAGAGGAGAGAGGATAGAATAAGTGAGACAGGAAACAGAATTAGCAAGATTGAGGATGAATTAGAGAAAACTAAGACAGTAGTAAAGAGTTCTCAAAGAGATTAAGAGATTCTGAAAACAATAATAGAGACATGTGGGATGACTTCAAAAGAAGCAATATACGTATTATTGGCTTGCCAGAGGAAGAGAGAGGGAGGGGAAGAAAGCATTCTACAGAACATAATAGCTGAGAACTTCTCTAGTACAGACAACATAAAAGACATAAAGATTCAAGAAGCCCAGAGGGTCTCAAACAGAATTAACCTAAACTTAAAGACACCAAGACACATCATATTTAGAATGAAAAGGGATAAGGAAAAATAAAGAGCCCTGACAGTTGCAAGAGAAAAACAAAGACTCACCTAGAAAAGAAAACCTATAAGATTAGCAGCAGATGTCTCTCTCCCTATCTCTCCCTGATTTATGGCTGTCTCTATCCAATAAAGATAGAAAGAGAGAGAGAGAAGGAAAAAAGGAAGGAAAGGAAGGAAGAAAGCCTTGGGCTGGAGAGATAGCATAAGCTATGCAAAAAAGACTTCCACGCCTAAGGTACCAAAGGTCTAAGGTTCAATCCCTTGCACCATCATAAGCAGGAGAGCTCCACTGTATTCTGCTTAAAAAAAAAAAAAGTGTGTGTGTTGGGGTAGACTGAAATAGGCTGTAGGTATGGACTGATCTGCCAATGCCCATGTCTAATAAAGAAGCAATTGTACTGAAGCCAGACCTTCCACCTTCTGTATCCCAGGAAGAATTTTAATTTATACTCCCAAAGGTGTAAATATGAGGGGAAGATGACCCTGAAGATGGATCTGAAACCCAATTCTATCAGTGTCCAGACAGAGAGGGGAAAACAAAAGACACTCAGAAGTAGTTGGTGTGACTTAGAGAAAACAAGGATCATAGAAAAAAGGGCTAATATATAAATATAGTTATAGTTATAGGAATAATAGTCAACCCATGACTGTTGTCTTGGGAAAACTAATACAATTTCCAATGGAGAGAATGGGAACACAGAACTCCAGTGGTGGAAAAGGTGTGGAATATACGTTATAATTTTATAAATCATTAGTAAAAAATTTTAAAAAGGGGGGATGGTGGCACACCTGGTTGAACGCACATGTTCAAGGACCTAGATGCAAGCCCCCAGTCCCCAGCTGCAGAGGCGAAAGCTTTGCGAGTGGTGCAATAGGATAGCAGGTGTCTCTATCTCTTCCTACCCTCTCAATTTCTGGCTGTCTCTATCCAATAAATAAATATAATTAAATAATAAAGTCCCAGGCTCAACACCCCACACTAACATAAGCCAGATTTGAGCAGTGCTCTGATAAAAAAAAGAAAAAAGGGAGTCGGGCGGTAGCGCAGCAGGTTAAGCGCATGTGGCACAAAGCACAAGGACTGGCCTAAGGATCCCGGTTTGAGGCACCGGCTCCCCGCCTGCAGGGGAGTCACTGTGGTGAAGCAGGTCTGCAGGTGTCTTTCTTTGCCCCTCTCTCCATTTCTCTCTGTCCTATCCAACAATGACAACATTAAGAACAACAGTAATAACTACAACAATAAAAACAAGGGCAACAAAAAGGAAATATTTTTTTATAAAAGGAAAAAAAGGTGGGGGAAATACCTAAAATATATATATCACTCCAACATAATAATATTACAGCATAAGGGACATATTAAAATATATAAAGCCAGTTTCTCTTTGATCTCCATAGCAGGGAAGAACTATATGAAAAAAGCAAACTATAAGCATTTTTTCTTATGTACCAGATTTGTTTGTTATCTTATTCCTATGTGATGAAAATGTTTAGCTATTACTTAAGGAGAGCTTTATTAATTAGTTTTTAAATTGGTTTTCTTTCATGTTAGTACATTTTGATTTCCCCTTCATCCCTAAATAATTCCAGGTTCACAGTTATTTTCTTTCACCACTTTAGCAATGAAAAAATGATATTGTATTGTATTACCTTAATGTAACAATTCTCTCTAGTTGCTTTAAGTTTTAATCTTCAGAGGTTTAACTGAGAGTTGGTGTAATTTTTTTTTTTAATTTCTTTATTGGGGGATTAAGGTAAAGGCTTTTTGTATTACAATCTAAAAATTGGAAAAACACTGAAAGGATTTAAAAACAGACACAAGAAGAAAAAGCCTGGATCCAGAGGATTCACTCACCTTCAACAGATTGTGTGGTCTGTAACTGCGTGGCCTGCACAGAACTGAAGCCATTCTGCTTTAAAATAGGAAAAAGAAAAAAAGAGGAAGAGGAGGAAGAAGACAAAAAACAAAAAAACAAATGAGTAGGTCAAATTAGCATTTATTTAAATTTCAGTAATTATTTTCCCCCTACAAAACCTATCATGAGGGCCAGATGGTGGTGCACTCAGTTAATCACATACAGTAAGAAATGCAGGGACCCACGCAAGGATCTGGGTTCAAGCTTCTGGCTCCTCACCTGTGCATGGGGGTGAGGGGGGCTGCTTCACAAGTGATGAAGCAAGTCTGCAGGTGTCTATCTTTCTCCCTCTCTCTCAATTTCTCTATGTCCTATCAAATAAAATGGAAAAAGTGGCAGCAAGAGTGGTGGATTCATAGTGTAAGTACCAAGCCCTAGCAATAACCCTAGAGGCAAAAAACCAAAACCACATCATTACAGAATGCAACCCCCAAACTATTGAAGAGATTGCAAACCCAAAATACAGACAGGCCCAAATCTTGAGATCTTTGCAGACTATGTAGGAGTAAGGCAGTATAGCCAAACTACCTATTCTGTTGGCTGTTATCTAGCAGCACTCCACATCACCTGTAGCATATGCTGTCCCCCTCACCAAGCCAAGAAATAGCAAGGTGAGGTCTACTGATATGCACTCAAAAGTCTAGCAATCAGATTTTCCAAAAAAAAGAAAACACTTGAAAATTATTCTACTATATAGAGTATACAAAGAGAATTGTTTCTGGTTTGGTTTCTCTAAGTATGCTGAAAATAATTTTTTCATTTCATCAGCCAGATAAATGCATTTTTCAGTATGGACAAGGTTTCTTAACACTATTTGTCAACATATAAAAATGCTAGTATTATATTAATGAATACCCAACAAGCTCAATGAAGTCAATACCTTTGCCTGAGTCAGGTCCTTTTGGGGTGATGAAGAGATGGAGTTGGGGTATCGCCGTGTCTGTGTAGATCTCTGCTCATATAGAGGGCCCTGAGCATTATTTTGGGAGGTATAGGTTGTTGACTGAATTGGGCCACTCTGGTAACCAGACTCCTGACTCTGATTAGACGAAATTGTGGATGAAGATTCACTGTGTTGAATGGAAAAAGATAATTTTCAGAGAAACAAAATACAGGATCCAGGTGGTGGCACACCTGGTTGAGCGCACATGTTACAATATGCAGATGTGGGTTCAAGTTCCTGGTCTCCACCTACAGAGGGAAAGCTTCACAAGCAGTAAAACAGTGCTGCAGGTATCTTTGTCTCTCTTCTTCTCTATCTACCCCTTCCTTCTCATTTTTTTTTAATTTTTAAATTATTTTTTTAATTTTTAAATTATTTTTAATATTTATTTATTTTCCCTTTTGTTGCCCTTGTTTTTCATTGTTGTTGTAGTTATTATTGTTGTTACTGATGTCATTGTTGTTAAGATAGGACAGAGAGAAATGGAGAGGAGGGGAAGACAGAGGGGGAGAGAGATACACACCTACAGACCTGCTTCACTATCTGTGAAGCGACTCCCCTGCAGGTGGGGAACCGGGGGCTCGGACCCGGGTCCTTATGCCGGTGCTTGTTCTTCATGCCACATGCGCTTAACCCGCTGGGCTACCACCCGACTCCCTCCTCCTCATTTTCTGACTGCCTTGATTCAATAAATAAAGGTAACTAAAAAATGTTTTAAAAAAGGGGGAGTTGGGTGGTAGCACAGCGGGTTAAGCACACATAGTGCAAAGTGCAAGGACCGGTTAGGATCCTGGTTCAAGCCCCCATCTCCCCACCTGCTGGGGAGTCACTTCACAGGTAGTGAAACAGGTCTGCAGGCATCTCTGTCTCTCTTCCTGTCTATTTTACCCTTCTCTCAATTTCTCTCAGTCTCTATCTAATAACAAATAAATAAAAATAAAAATAAAGAAACAAAATATAGTTTGTTTTTGTTATAAATCCACTGATACCAAGAAGGTGGTAGGCATGTACTAGAGCATGCAGTTTATAGTCAAAGGCTATTTTCCAGAAATAAGTAAAAGAAACTGCCAATTTCTCTAGATTACAAAGCAACTTCTGCATATTATTCCAGGGTTCTAAATTTAGATAGAAATTAAAAATAGCTTTTAAAAAAAAGGTTGGGGTTAATAGGAGACTCTCATGCCTGAAACCCAAAGTCTCTGGTTCAATCCCCCACCACATAAACCAGAGCTGAGCAGCGCAATGGTAAAACACAGCAAGGTGGTGGCACAACTGGTTAAGTGCAAACATTACTATGCACAAGGACCCAGGGTTCAAGCTCCAGTCCCCACCTACAGGCGGAAACTTCTTGAGTGGTGAAGTGGTGCTGCAAGTGTCTCTGTCTCTTTCCCTCTCTATTTCTCTCTGTCTCTATCCAATAGTAAATAGATAAATAAATAAGGATTTTTGGGGCCCAACAGTGGCACCCTGAATTAAGTGCACACAGTACAAAGTGCAAAGATCCCAGTTCAAGCTCCTGGCTCCCCACTGTGGGGGAAGCTGTACAAGTGGTGAAGCAGATCTGCAGGTGTATCTCTCCTTCTCTATATTCCCCTCTTCTTAATTTCTCTCTGTCCTATCCAAAAAAAATGGAAACAATGGCGACTAGGAGTAGTGGATTTGTAGTGTAGGCACCAAGCCCCAGCAATAACCCTGGAGGCAAAAAAAAAAAAGTGTACACACACACACACACACACACACACACACACACACACACACACACACACACACACACACATATACACATTCAACTCTGGAGCCAAAGAGTGGTGCACCTGGCTAAGCAGACATAGCACAGTGCACAAGGACTCTAGTTCAAGTCTCCGGTTTCCAACTGCAGCAAGTACTGGTGACACAGTACTGCAAGTTATCTCTCCTTTTTTAATTTACTTTTTATTTTTATATTTGTTTATTCCCTTTTGTTGCCCTTGTTTTATTGTTGTAGTTATTGATGTCATTGTTGTTGGATAAGACAGAGAGAAATGGGGGGGGGAGACAGAGAGGGGAAGAGAAAGACACCTGTAGACCTGCTTCACCACCTGTGAAGCGACTCCCCTGGGGACTCGAACCAGGATCCTTATGCCGGTCCTTGCGCTTCACACCACGTGTGATTAACCCACTGTGCTACTGCCAGACTCCCACTGCAGGTATCTCTATCTCCCCCTCCCTTCTCAATTCCTGTCTCTATTGGATAAAAAAAAGAAAAAGAAAAACAAAAAACTTCAATTCTCCCCTTCTGTTTATCCCTCTGTAGTTAAAAAATAAAAAGGGGGAGTCAGGCGGTGGCGCAACGGGTTAAGTGCACATGGTGCAAAGCCCAAGGACAGGAGAAAGGACCCGGGTTCAAACCCCTGGCTCCCTACCTATAGGGGAGTTGCTTCACAAGTGAAGTAGGTCTGCAGGTCTCTTTCTCTCCCCCCCTCCATTTCTCTCTGTCCTATTCAACAACAACAATAACCACAACAATGTTAAACAACAAGGGCAACAAAAAAAGGGGAAATAAATAAATAAATATTAAAAAAAAAATTAAAAGGATGGGAGTCTGGCTGTAGCACAGTGGGTTAAGCTCAGGTAGCACAAAAACTGGCGTTAAGGATCCCGGTTCAAGCCCCCCCGCTCCCCACCTGCAGGGGAGTTGCTTCACAGGCAGTGAAGCAGGTCTGCAGGTATCTTATCTTTCTCTTCCCCTTCTGTCTCCATTTCTCTGTCCTATCCAACAACAATAATGACATCAATAACAAAAATAATAACTACAACAATAAAACAAGGGCAACAAAAGGGAATAAATATTAAATAATAATAATAATAAAAAGGATATCCTCCTTTTGGTTTCATTCTCATTTTAAGAAATTCTGAGCTCTCTGTAGCCCAGAAGGTGGTAAAGTGGATAAAGTGTTGGAACTTCAAGCATAAAGTACTGAGTTCAAACCTCAACTGAGTTCTGCATGTGCCAGAGTGTTGCTTTGGATTCTCCCTCTTCCTTATTAATAAATACTTATTGGGAGTTGGGCAGTAGCGCAGCAGGTTAAACACACGTGGCACAAAGTCCAAGGACCAGCATAAGGATCCCAGTTTGAGCCCCCGGTTCCCCCTCTCCACTTCTCTCTGTCCTAACAATGACAACATCAATAACAACAACAATAACTATAACAACAATAAAAAAGCAAGGGCAACAAAAGGGAAAACAAATATAAAATAAATACTTATTGAGCCTGGGACTCTAATGAGTTTTGCAGAACCATTATGCCATCTCCACAGCCCCAAAAATAAATCTTTAAAAAAAAAAAAAAGGCAGTTGGGTGGTAGCGCAGTGGGTTAAGTGGAGGTGGCGCAAGCACGAGTACCGGCGTAAGGATCCCGGTTTGAGACCCTGGCCCCCCACCTGCAGAGGAGTCGCTTCACAGGTGGTGAAACAGGTCTGCAGGTGTCTGTCTTTCTCTCCCCCCGTCTTCCCCATCTCTCTCGATTTCTCTCTGTCCTATTCAACAATGACGACATCAATAACAATAACAACTACTACAACAATGAAACAACAAGGGCAACAAAAGGGAATATTTTTTTAAAAAGGGGGGGGGGAGGTGCTGGCGGTGCATCTGGTTAAGTGCACATAGTTCTATGAAGAAGGATCTGCCCACCTTCAGTGGAGATGCTTCACAAGTGGTGACGCAGGTCTACAGGTGTCTATCTTCCTCTCTCCCTATCTTCTCTTCCCCTCTCAATTTCTCTGTCCTTTCAAAAAAAAAAGGGGGGGGGGGAATGGCTGCAAGGAGCAGTGGATTCATACTGTAGGGACCAAGCCTCAGTGATAAACCTGGTGGCCAAAAAAAGGGTGATACTTTTAAGTAAACTCTCCAGAGAAAAGACTACAATATGTTCCTGCATCAGTGGCAAATATGACTTAATAGAGCCAGGCTGGAATAAAGACATCTGTGTTGTTACTATTATTATCATTATTATTAAATTGTTGAGGATTTATAAGAACAGTTTAGTCTCTTGAAATTCCTCTATGATTTCCTATGGCTTAAGATGGTGCTCCACTGACACCTATCTAAGGAAGAACACAGTACTTTTAATTTATGAAATATAACAATACCACCCCAGATTTGGGGGAGACAGCATAATGGTTATGCAAAAAGACTTTCATGCCTGAGGCAACAAAGCTCCCGGGTTCAATCCCGTGCACTACTACCATAAATCAGAGCTGAGCACTACTCTGTTAAAAATCAAGCAAAGGGGGAGTTGGGCGGTAGCGCAGCGGATTAAACACATATGGTGCAAAGCGCAAGGACTGGTGTAAGGATCTCGGTTTGAGCCCCCGGCTCCCCACCTGCAGGGGGGTCGCTTCACAGGTGGTGAGGCAGGTCTGCAGGTGTCTGTCTTTCTCTCCCCGTCTTCCCCTCCTCTCTCCATTTCTCTCTGTCCTATCCAACAACAATGACATCAACAATAACTCCAACAATAAAACAACAAGGGCGCAACAAAAAGCAATAAATAAATAAATATTATTAAAAAAAAATCAAGCAAAGGGAGTCGGGCAGTAGCGCAGCTGTTAAGTGCAGGTGGCACAAAGCACAAGGACAAGTGTAAGGATCCCAGTTCAAGCCCCCGGCTCCCCACATGCAGAGGGGTCGCTTCACAAGTGGTGAAGCAGGTCTGTAGGTGTCTATCTTTCTCTCCCCCTGTCATCCCCTCCTCTCTCCATTTCCATCTGCCCTATCCAACAATGACAACATCAATAACAACAATAACTACAACAATAAAAAGAAAACAAGGGCAACAAAAAGGGAAAATGAATAAATAAGTAATTATTTTTTAAAAAATCAAACAAAAAGGGAGTTGAGTGGTAACGCAGCACGTTAAGCACACGTGGCACAAAGCACAAGGACCGGCTTAAGGATCCCGGTTCGAGGCCCCAGCTCCCCACCTGCAGGGGAGTCGCTTCACAAGCGGTGAAGCAGGTCTGCAGGTGTCTATCCCCCCCCCCCCGTCTTCCCCTCTTTCAATTTCTCTCTGTCCTATCCAACAACGATGACATCATTAGCAACAACATACAACAATAAAACAAGAGCAACAAAAGGGAATATTAAAAATAAAGCAAAAACAAAATAGCAAAACAAACAAACAAAACACTGTCTTGGGCCGGGTGGTGGTGCACCTAGTGAAGCGCACGTTAGAGAGCGCAAGGACCTGGGTTCGAGCCCCCGGCCCCCACCTGCAGGGGGAAAGCTTCACAAGCGGTGAAGCAAAGCTGCAGGTGTCTCTCTATCACCCCCTTCCCTCTCGATTTCTGGCTGTCTCTACCCAAATAAAAAAATTTAAATAAAATTTTGTTTAAAAATGCCACCTCTTTCGAAGACCTTCAAGTTATGTTCTTTCTAGGCATAAATCCCACAAAGGATTGTTTCTGTTAGGTTTACAAATAATCTCAGTAACAATATTTCAAAATACTCAGCAAAAAGCTACTTATCAGTTACTTTTCTCTTGCCCAGAGGCTTGGCCTCTCTAGAGTTCTAAGAATCAACAGACAGAAAAAAGTGGTGAGTCTAATGAAAACTAGTCTTATGACGCTTCTTCTACCTGGCCGTGCTGGTATAGAGGCTACTTGGAGCCTGGCTTGAAGAGGCGCTCGTGGTGGGGGTGGACTCATAATCAGAAAGGACAGGCTCTGATCCAAACTGCAATGCTCCAAACTGCAGATTTAGCCCTGAGATATCTGCTGAGCCAGGCATTTCCACTGCTAGAGCAGGGATCTACAGAAAAGAGAAAGTAATGGTTTATTGCATCTTTATCATAGATTAATACATTTGCTTCGAGTTCCTAAACTATATCCTTACAGTCTCAATTCCCACATCTTACACCCTTGCCTTAAAAAATAACAGGTATTTAAAAGCCCAAGCACCTTAGAAGTCAAGGAGGCTTTTTTCTTTTGCTGCTTTAGCTTTTGCTGAGTCGGCTGAGGACTGGAGGATTGGTTGTCTGAAGACCCAGGAGACATTTGTGGAGCTGAGGTGGATTTGCTTGGCAGAGGAGAAGACGGAGGTGGAGGTGCAGCTGTGGAGGTGGCCACTGCAGGTGGCTTCTCCTGAAGGAACACGTCCATCATGGTTGAAGATGGGGTGAAAGCCTGGCGCTTTGTAAAGGGGCTGTGCACTGCAGAGTCATTTGAGTTCTTCAAATCTGCACAAGGAAACTCACTGAGTATAATGAGGTCAATGGTGCTAGTGAGCCTTAAAAAAAATAAAAAGCTATTACTCTGGTCTAAGGCCAAGAATCAGCCCTCAGAATTCAGAACCTCATATACACTGGTTTCTCAAGCATAAGGTCCTGAGTTTGATCCCTTCCAGTACCACAGTGATGCTGTAGATCTCTCCTCCCAACATACCCAAATAAGTAAATACAAATCTTTTTTAAAAGAATGCAATCTCATTTCCATAGGTGAATAATTACTGAGTCACATTTGTTCTTAAAGTTGAATCAGATCAATGCTAATACCCTGTCTGTATAAGACAGGACTCTCGGAACTATCCGTGTTTAAGTATAAAGTTCTAGAACAGACAAATACATAGGAATCTTTCAAAAGATATTATGTTCTCTTTGCAAAAACTACTAAATCAAGGGGAAATCCAAAGTATTCCTAGGTAGGGGGCTATGTGGTGGTGCATCTGGTTGAGCACACATTTGTAAATAAACAAGGACCCAAGTTTGATCCCCTGGTCGCCACCTGCAGGGGGAAAGCTTTACAAATGGTGAGGCAGTGCTGCAGGTGTCTCTTTTTCTCTCCCACTCTATCTCCCCCTTCCCTCTCGTTCTGGCTATTTCTATCCAATAAATAAAGATACTAAAAATAATGTTTTGAAAAAGTATTCCTAGGTCAGCAAAAGACTCCATCTGTGTATATAGCTAAATTTGATTAAAGAGATAATTTTAACTCTGCATTATTTCCAAGCATTCTTTTTGTCCCTTTTCTTTTGCCACCAGAGGGTTTTTTGGTTTTTTGTTTTTTTTTTTAATTTTCTTTACTCACTGGGTAGAGACAGTCAGAAAACGAGAGGGGCGGGAGAAACAGAGAGGGAGAGAGAAAGAGAGACCTACAGCTCTGCTTTACTACTTGCAAAACTTTCCCCCCGCAGGTGGGGGCTGAGGGTTTAAACCTGGATCCTTGTGCATTGTAACAAGTGCACTCAACCAGTTGTGCTACCACCCAGTCCCTTCACCAGAGGATTCTGTGGGGCTCAATGCCTACACAAAAAATCCACCACTCCTAGTGATTTTTCATTTTAAAGAACAGAGAAATTGAGAAGAAAGACGAGGGAGGGAGGGGAAGGAATAAGGAGGGGGGAGAGAAAAGATAAAGAAAGACATCTGCAGCACTGTTTTACCACTTGCAAAACTTCCCCCCTGCAGGTGGGGAATAGGGGTTTGACCCCCCACACACACACACACATACAGGTAAGGTGCACTCAGTTAGATGCATCACCTCCAGGCCCCTCTCTAGCTTTCTGACTCTATCTAAGGGGAAATTACCTAATTAATTTATTTTCTCACTCCTGGACATATTCCCCCACCCCCAACTACTGCATGCCTCTTGACAATAATGCTCCAAAGTTTAAAGCAATCAAGGCATTTTCCTTCTCACCATACTGCACCAGGGATGAGGATTGCGTGCTGGAGCTCATGTCCCAAGAGGAGGTGGTATTAGTTCCAGATTGAGAATGCTGAGCTGCCAGCTGAGCCAGGGCCTGAGCAGTCTTGAATTGCTCCAAGAACTGGGAGCCTGTGGTGCTGCCACCTTTAGCTTCACCGACATCACCAAACCCTTTCCCTAACATGCTCACCTGTAGATCAACACAGAGATTAGAGAAAACTAAAGTCAGCAATCTGTTTTAAGTACTCAGAAAAATGCTTATCCAGCAGTCTTCTCCAACACCAGATTATTAACTCTAGCAGTCTTCTCCAACACCAGATTCAAATTATGTTTATATCAGAAAGAAGTCACTTCACTGATACACAAAGTCCTAAAAGCTTGATTACAGCCAAAACAGATCAGATTTTTCATCATTCAATATATAAACAGGTTCATTAGAGAACGAACACAAGTTCTGTGGTCTGGGAGGTGGCACAGTGTATAAAGCACTGGACACTGAAGTGTGAGGTCCTGAGTTCAATCCCTGTAAGCAAATGTACTAGAGTGATGCCTGGTTCTGGTGTGTGTGTCTCTCCTCTTATCACTCTCATTAATAAATAAATAAATTAATTAAAAATACATGTGTAAAGAGAGAACACAAATTCTGAAATTGAAGTTTCTAGATTCAAGTCCTGACCATGCATGGAAAACTTGTTTTCCTCATTTGGCTATAGGACTAAAAGTAGCATTTCATAAAATTATAGCAAGACTAAGAAATTTTACACAGGAACACGCAATATAAAGGTATCACATAATAACCACTCAAAAAAACCCCATAAAACCCCAATCATTAAAATTTATATCATCACTTTCTTCTCACTTCTTCTGAAGGATTGGAGTGTTCCTTCCCCCCCCCCCCCACCTTCTGGGAGATAGTTCAACCAATACAATAAACATATTGATATATTTGAGGAAGCAAATTCAAGTGCAAGGCATCACATGAGAGCCTTGGCACTGGAGGAAACTCCAAAGGTGATGAAGTGGTGTTGTGATGTCTCTCGTCTCAATCTACAAGGAAAAATCTGCTCTAGGCTTGGTGGTAGTGCACCTGGTTGAGAGCACATTACAATGTGCCAGGACCAGGGTTCAAACCCCAGTCCCCACCTGCAGGGGGAAAGCTTTGCGAGTGGTCAAGCAGTGCTGCACTTATCTCTGTGTCTCCCTATCTCCCCCTGCCCTCTCAATTTTTGGCTGCTTCTATCCAATAAATAAGTAAGTAAATAAATAAAGATAATTTTTTAAAAATCTGCTCTAGGAATGGTGGAATCACACAGTTGAAAAGCCCCCAAAAACCTCCATGGAGATTCCAAGTTTTCCTGGGGTTTTTATTTAACCATTATCATCATCCTCATCCTTATTACACCATCCATCATACAATAGTGTAAAACAAACCAAGATTACACATAAAAACTGAAACACCAGTACCAGGTAGCAGCATATCCAGTTGAGTGCAAACATTATAGTGCACAAGGACTTGGGTTTAAACCCCTAGTCCCCACTGACAAAACGGAAGCTTCAAGAGTGGTAATATAGGGCCACAAGTTTCTCTTTCTCTCTCCCTATTTCCTTCTATCTGTGTCCTAGCAAATAAAAATAAATATTAAAAAATATGTATTGTAAGGGTCTATGGCAGAGATAATCTCACATAGTGATGATTATTAAATATTCGACGAATGCAAAACAACTTCAAAGATTCAGAATAAGGGCCGGGTGGTGGTGCATCTGGTTGAGTGAATGTTACAATGTGCAAGGACCCATGTTCAAGCCCCAGTCCTTGCCTGCAGGAGGAAAAACCTCACAAGTGAAGCAGGACTACAGATGTCTCTCTCCTCCCACCCCCCCTTCCCTCTTGACTTGTCTCTATCCAATAAATAAAATATTAAAAATAAAACGTGAATCATGAGTTAATAGCTGTCATAACATCTGGAATAGAGGTGAGCACAGAAATTTCTTAGTTATAATAATTGTGAAAACCAAAGCCTACTTACCACAGTTGGGGAAACAGCTCAATTAGTAGAATACTGGAATGTATGTCTAAAGCTCCAGATTCAACCCCTGGCACTTCATGTATTGGAGTGGTGCTCTGCCTTTTCCCTCTCATTCTCCCAGTCTCATCTGAAACTCTCGTTATATGTATACAGAAATCTTTTACCTACTACTGGAAAAGTAAAACCATACACACGTACTTATCTCTTATAACTACAGTATACCTCCACCAAAAAAATAAACAGGACAGGAAAAGCAAAAAGAGACATAGTAGTTTTTATAATTTAGTAACTATAAGAAAACTTGTCTTGGTTTAGCTTAAATCTTCGCTATAGTTGACCTTAATTATTATATGTTATGGATCAACAAGTCATAAGCTCTAAGTTATTAATACCATACTGCCACCACATTTGTACTGCCTTTACCCATTATCTTGTCTTCCTAAAACCCTGTAAGAATATGCAAAGTAAGAATTCTTATCCACATTTACAGGGAAAGGGAGAAACAGCAAGTGAGCAGATTTAAAAAGAACTTAAATTACTGGTTTACAGCATATACATACATACGCAGGGCAATTCTGCCCCACCAAAGAGTGGAGACTGTTACAGTTACTTCACTGAATTTCCTTCTTCAGGAGTGGTAGCAAACAAGTCAGTATGCATATTCAATAAATAATGCTAACTTATTCTGTCCAAAGCTAAGTCTGCTCCCAAAGTAACCTACTATCCAACAGAACAGTTCTATACCCAAGACTGTTTAACTGGATAGGCGAGGTTTTCATCTGCTTCAAACTTCTGCCATGAGAAGGAATTTCTTTGTATGTAGCAGTAAAATTTGGTTAGGACACATATTTCCTACTTACCATACTGTGATGAGAAAATGTGCTCCCTGAAGCAGGCTGTGATATGGTACTCTGCTTTGAGTTACTGAACACCAGAGGCTGTGTAAGAGAAGGAGCCTGAGATGGATCCAGATTAGATGCATCATTCTCCATTGAAGATGGTGTCTTCCCCAACAGAACAGCAAGGTCAATTCTAGTAGGAAGAGACAGAAGTTGACTATTAACTCCAGCAGTCTTCTCCAACACCAGATTCAAATTATGGTTATATATGAAAGAAGTCACTTCACTGATACACAAAGTCTTAAAAGCTTGATTGACCAAAATAACAGATTCTTTCTTTCTTTCTTTTTAAAATTTGATAGAATAGATAGAAACTGAGAGTGGAGAGGGAGATAGAAAAGGAAAGACCTGCAGATCTGCTTCACTGCTTGTGAAGCTTTTCCCCTGCAGGTTGGGACAAGGGGCTCAAACCCAGGTCCTCACACTGATAATGCATGTGCTTAACTGGGTGTGCTACTACCCAGCCCCCAAAATATTTGTTTTAACATGGCAGCTTGATAAATAAGCCAAAATTTACTAACTTGGAGGCTCAGAGTTCAGTAGTTGAGTGTACATATTTGTACATATTTACAGACCAAAAAGAAAATATATAAAATTTTACCCATAATTTTAATACTGAATACTTGTCACACCAGTATCTTAGGCATAAAATTTTATATTAGAATATAGGAATCTTCAAGTGACTTTGGAACAAAAAAGGTTTGGTGGCTTGAGAAGTAGTGCAGTGGATAAAGCATTGGACTCTTAAGCACAGGTGTCCTAAGTCTGATCCCCCATACCATAGGTACCACAGTGGTGCTCTGGTTTTCTAAATAAATATTTAAAATATATGTTCCAAGCTCTTGGTGCAGAGTTCTTAAAAATGTCCTGTGAGGGAGTCCGGCAGTAGTGCAGTGGGTTAAGCGCACGTGGCACAAAGCGCACGGACCCACATAAGGATCCCAGTTCGAGCCCCCGGCTCCCCACATGCAAGGGGGTCGCTTCACAGGCGGTGATGCAGGTCTGCAGGTGTCTATCTTTCTCTCCCCGTCTTCCCCTTCTCTCTCCATTTCTCTCTGTCCTATCTAACGACGACATCAACATCAACAACTACAACAACAGTAAAAAAAACAAGGGCAACAAAAGGGAAATATAAAAAAATTTTAAAAAAATATCCTGTGAATTCTTGTTATTCACAGTAAGTTTCTTTTTTTATATTTATTTATTCATTCCCTTTCATTGCCCTTGTTCTTTTGTTGTTATTATCGATGTCGTCGTCGGATAGAACAGAGAGAAATGGAGAGAGGAGTGTTGTATGCTTTACATTGGTTTGTTCTAGCCCTCCCCCGCCAAGAGAATTGGATCAGTCCAGTTAGTTTCGCGGGCCTGCTTGGCCCCGCCCCTAGGAACCCCGAGAGAGGGCCAGAGTTCCAGAGTCGGGGAGTTGGAGAGTTGCAGAGTAAGAGAGAGTGCTTGCACAGCCACAAAGAGACAGCAGAGTTCTGTTTGGTGATTAGTTTGTCTTAGTTTATGAATCGTTGTTCCTGAATAAAGAAATACAGCTTCCCTGCCCAGCCGTTGTCTCCGCATCTCTGTTACCCGCCATGAAGCTAGCCTGGCCAGCTAGAGCCGCCGAATTTTTAACAACAAATGGCGCCCAACGTGGGGCACAACTAAGTTAAATGAAAGAGGTTTTCAACGTAATTCTCATAAAGATAAAATTAACTTACATTTTAAGTCTGAGGTAAAAATTAGTTAACAATCAATATATTTTAACTAAGTTGGTCTAAACAAAAGGTTAAATAGACTTGTTGATATGTAAAACTCTCGATTACCTTCTCTATTAGAAATGGTAGATCGCACAATGGCTATGCTAATTATTCTCATGCCTGAGGTTTCCTTTCCTGACTCCATCTTGAATGGATGTAACAAAAGGTTAAAAGACGTTGTTGATATGTAAAAGTCTCAAATTCCTTCTCTATTAGAAATATGCTAATAACAAGTTTTGTTTCATAGTAAGTAAATTGCAGCCAGCTGCCCTTGGGACTCTAGGCCGTTCCCCGCCCCCATGCAAATGCCCGTCAAGGCAAGTACACCCCCCAGAGGCAAGAAATGTTTTTTTTAAGCTGATAAAGTTTTGCCCACAGAGACAGAAATGGCCCCCTCAGGCCTTCCCTTGGCAGCACACTGGTTCTTGTTACTTGCTTACATGTTTCTCCATGTTTGTGCCAGTTTCTTTTTTAAAAATGCCTGTATGATATATGTTTCTGTTCACCCCACACACTTGATACTGTAGTCATTTAGTTAAAAAGAAAAGGGGGAATTGTTGTATGCTTTACATTGGTTTGTTCTAGCCCTCCCCCGCCAAGAGAATTGGATCAGTCCAGTTAGTTTCGTGGGCTTGGCCCCGCCCCTAGGAGCCCCGAGAGTGGGCCAGAGTTCCAGAGTTGGGGAGTTGGAGAGTTGCAGAGTAAGAGAGAGTGCTTGCGCAGCCGCAAAGAGACAGCAGAGTTCTGTTTGGTGATTAGTTTGTCTTAGTTTATGAATCCTTGTTCCTGAATAAAGAAATACAGCTGCCCTGCCCAGCCGTTGTCTCCGCGTCTCTGTTACCCGCCGTGAAGCTAGCCTGGCCAGCTAGAGCCACCGAATTTTTAACAACAGAGGAGGGTACGACAGAGGGGGAGAGACAGACACCTGCAGACCTGCTTCACTTCCTATGAAGTGACTCCCCTGCAGGTGGGGAGCCAGACTTGAACTGGGATCCTTATGCCAGTCCTTGCGCTTCGCACCACATGCGCTTAACCTACTGTGCTACCACCCAACTCCCCACAGTAAGTTTCTTTTTATTTATTTATTTATTCATTCCCATTTGTTGTCCTTGTTTTATTGTTGTGGTTATTACTGATGTCGTTGTTGTTGGATACAAGAGAAATGGAGAGGAGGGGGAGACAGAGGGGGAGAGAAAGATAGACACCTGCAGACCTGTTTCACTGCCTGTGAAGTGACTCCCCTGGAGGTGGGGAGCCGGGGGCTTGAACTGGGATCCTTATGCCGGTCCTTGTGTTTTGCGCCACCTGCACTTAACTCACTGCGCTACCGCCCGATTCCCAGTAAGTTTCTTAATAAAGATATCTAGGATGGAGCTGGTCACCAGAAATAAAGAGTTGAAACTTTCAGCCCTACCATAGCTCACTACTCCTGGGGGTGGGCAGACTTGGAAATTAAATTCAGTGGTCAATAATTTAATCAACCATGCTAACTAAATTTTTATTAAAAACTCTCATACAGGGTAAGGAAGAAAATTGTGTATGGACCCAGAGATCCCAGGTTCAATCCTGAGTATTACATGTCAAAACTAAGCAGTGCTCCTGCCTCTTTTTTTAAAAATTAATTCAATTTAATTACATTACCAGAGTACTGGTCAAATCTGCCTTATGGTGGTGTGGGGGATTGAATTTGGGACTTCAGAGCCTCAGGAATTAGTCTTTCTGCATAATCATTACATCTATTCCCGCCCTTACTTCTCTAACTCATTCTGTCATAAAAGTAAGCAAACCTTTATTTAATAAATAACACAATGAAATTCAGTGTTTCCAGGTTTGTGAACCATTTATGTGCTAGAAGAGCAGCATATTCATGTCATACACATTTTTTTTAAATCAAAGCACCCCTCAATTCTGGCTTATAGTGGTGCTAGGGGGTTGTACCTGGGAGCTCAGAGCCATCAGGTGAGAAAGTCATTTTTGCAGTTATTATACTGTCTCCCCCAGCTTCATTCTTACTTAAGATTTAGATATCCTGCCCTATGCATTTTTCATTTTTTAAAAAAGAATAATTTGGGGTCAGGTGGTAGCACAGCAGGTTAAGCACACACGGCACAAAGTACAAGGACCGGCACAAGGATCCTTGCGTTTCACAAGTGGTGAAGCAGGTCTGCAGGTATCTTTCTCTCCCCCTCCCTGGATTTCTCTCTGTTCTATACAACAACGACACAACAACAACAGTAATAATAACCACAACAATGATAAAAAAACAAAGGCAACAAAAGGGAAAAAATAGCCTCTAAGAGCAATGGATTCGAATGGATTCATGGTACAGGCACTGAGCCCCAGCAATAACCCTAGAGGAAAAAAAAATTATTAAGGGGAGGGAAGCAGGGGAACCAAAGCATCACTTTGGCACATACAATCAAACTCAAGACCCCATTAACAAGAGTAACAGTTTATCCACTGTGCTGCCTCCTAGGCAGCACTCTTACCTATTTCCTACATATGCCTGCTCCTTAGTGCCAATTAAACCACTAATACCAAGTACAGTCTTGAGTTCTATGGGCTATTATAGAAAATTAATGGATCCTTGCGGTCCGGGAGGTGGTGCAGTGGTAAAGCTTTGGACTCTAAAGCATGAGGTCCCAAGTTCAATCCCCTGCCAGCACATGTGCCAGAGTGATGTCTGGTTGTTTCTCTCTCCTCTTATCTTTCTCATAAATAAATAAAATTAAAAAAAAAAAAGAAAATTATTGGATCCAAGGAAGAAGCACAAGTATTCCCAAATTTGTTGGGAGTCAGCTGGGCTGATTTTTTTTTAAGTAGGGGAAATCCTGAGGGACTACACCATCAAATTGGGTGTTTAATAATTTGTTGTACACCTAGCTGATATCAGGAAACTACAGAACTGGCAGGGGGAAAAAGAGAATTATTTGATGTTGCAACACAACCTCTGACATCTATTCCTATCTCAAGTTCTTTAGTACTTTGAGTCAGTAACTCTCAATGCCAAGTCTAGAAACAATCCAGGTTTATTTTTCTGGACTGGGCCCAATACCTAGAGGATCAAATTCTAAAATGTTCATCAGTCATTTTCTGATAATTTGAGAGAGAAAATTTTCATCACTATACACACTACAAAGCAAGAGAAAAAACTATTGAATTGTTTGCAAATTCAGTATAAGTAAAAACATTTTCACTTTTTTAAAATATTTATTTTATTTGCCTCCAGGGTTACTGCTGGGACTTGGTGCCTACACTACTACAAAACCACTGCTCTTGGAGGCTACTTTTTCCCTTTTGTTGCCCTTGTTGTTAGTATTGCTGTTGTTGTTGAGTAGGACAAAGAGAAATCGAGAGAAGCAGGGAAGACAGAGGGGGAGAAAGACACCTGCAGACCTGCATAACCACCTGTGAAGCAACCCCCCTGCAGGTGGGGAGCCGGGGGATCAAGCTGGGATCCTTACAGTGGTCCTCGCACTTTGCACCATGTGTGCTGAACCCACTGCGCTACCACCCAGACCCTATTTATTTATTTATTTATTTATTTAACTTAAGGTACAAGTAATGGTATCCTAAGTTTTTTTCCCCCCTTTTGTTGCTCTTTTTTTGTTATAGTTGTTATTGTTGTTGTTATTGATGTTGTCGTTGTTAGATAGGACAGAGAAAAATAGAGAGGAGGAGAAGACGGGTGGGGGTGGGGGAGAAAGACACCTGCAGACCTGTTTCACCGCCTGTGAAGTGACTCTCTGCAGGTGGGGAGCTGAGGGCTTGAACCAAGATCCTTATGCCAGTCCTTGCACTTCACACCACATGCACTTAAGCTACCGCTTGAATCTTTGAGCTAAGTTTTAATCTGCTGCTGGTGGTGATAGGGCGACAGTATTTAGGAGAAGAGGATTAATTATAAAAACATAAAACACATGGGGCTGAGCAGTGGCACAATTGGTTAAATGCACATACCGCCATGCACAAGAACGTCTGTTTGAGCCCCTACTTTCCCAGCTGCAAGGGGATGTTTCACAAGTGGTAAAGTATTTCCAGCAGTGTGGGGGTATAGCATAATGGTTATAGAAAGAGACTTTCATGCCTGAGGCTCTCAAGTCCCAGGTTCAATCCCCCAAACCACCATAAGCCAGAGCTCAGTAGTGCTCTGGTAAATAAATAAAGTATTTCCACTCTGCAGGTATCTTTCTCTACCTTTCTTTTTTTTTTTTCCTCCAGGGTTACTGCTGGGGCTTGGTGCCTACACCACAAATCCACTGCTCCTGGGGTTTATCCCCCCCCCCTTTTTGCTGCCCTTGTTTGTTTTATCCTTTTGGTTATTATTCTTGCTATTGATGTCGTTGTATAGGACAGAGAGAAATGGAGAGAGGAGGGAAAAACACAAAGAGGGAGAGAAAGATAAGACACTTACAGACTTGCTTTACCACCTATGAAGCAGCCCCGCTACAGGTGGGGAGCCAGGGGCTCAAATCTGGATCCTTACGCTAGTCCTTGCACTTCACGCTACATGCGCTTAACCCACTGCGCTACCACCCGACCCTCATTTCTCTACCTTTCTATCTCCCCTTCCTCTCTCAATTTCTCTATCCTATTAAAAAAAAAAGTGGGGGTAGATAGCATAATGGTTATGCAAACACTTTTTTTTTTGCCTCCAGGGTTATTGCTGGGCCTCAGTGCCTGCACCATGAATCCACTGCTCCTGCAGGCCATTTTTTCCCCTTTTGTTGCCTTTGTTGTAGCCTTGTTGTGGTGATTATTATTGTTGGTGTCACTCATTGTTGGATAGGACAGAGAGAAATGGAGAAAGGAGGGAAAGACAGAGAGGGGGAGAGAAAGACAGACACCTGCAGATCTATTTCACCGCCTGTGAAGCGATTCCTCTGCAAATGGGGAGCCGGGGCTCGAACTAGGATCCTTACGCACATCCTTGCGCTTTGTGCCACGTGCACTTAACCCGCTGCACCACTGCCCACCCCCGCTAACAGACTCTTATGCCTGAGGTTCCCAAGATCCAGGTTCAATCCCCAGGCACCACCATAACCAGAGCTGAGGAGTGCTTTGGTAAAAATAAATAAAAAAAAAACAAAAGAAAGAAAGAGAAATGGCCACTGGGTGCAGCAGATTCATAGTGTTGCACCAAACTCCAGTTATAACCCTGATGGCAATAAAAAATAAAAAGCACACAGTATAGATTTCCATTAGATTAGAAGTTCAACTCATAAATCTAAACAGGTAACTAATGTGATTTAGTTACCATACCAACATTCTATAGAAGCTTGTAAAGGTCTACTGGCACAACTCATAGCAGCTGTTTTAGCAGATCCCTTTAGGAAAAGACTGAATTTCATCACACTTGCCTCTGACCAGCAGTGATTGTCACATTCTCCGCAGGCAGAGGCACTGAAGACACATTAGAGGCTGTGAAGATCTTGGTCTCAGAAAGCTGGAAAACAGAATGAATCACTCCTGGTGTTAAGTATTTTATAGTCAGAAACCTGGCATAGGTAGGGAGAATTCAACATAGGAAGGAAAGACGAAGGAAGGAAGGAAGGAAGGAAGGAAGGAAGGAAGGAAGGAAGGAAGGAAGGGAGGAAGGAAGGAAGGCAGGCCAGTCAGCTGACCTTAAAATAGACCTAGCTACCATAAGGAATCCAGAATGGACTGACTTTAAACAAGTCCCTTCTATATGTTCAATGGTTTTATGAAACAAGGGTAGGGACATAGTAAGATTATGTCGTGGAATTACAATGTATGCACACTGAGCTTATAAAACAATGTTATACAGAACAGTATTTTCCCATTGCAGCTTCCAATTCCCACTTTTACCCAAATCATACTTAATTTCCACTACCCAAAGAATGGAATATGACAGCCTAGATGAAAGCAGATAAAAGTAAATTCTTGCCTATAAGACAGAAGGTGGGGGGGTGGGGGTGGGAGAAAAGGCCTAAATTCTGGTGTTAAGGTAGTTCAGTAATAATTTAAACTATACTCAATCTTTGCCATAAAATTGACTTTATTTTAATTTTTATATTATTTTTATGTTTATTTATTCCCTTTTGTTGTCCTTGTTGTTTTATTGTTGTAGTTGTTATTGATGTTGTTGTTGTTGGATAGGACAGAGAGAAATGGAGAGAGGAGGGGTAGAAAGAGAGGGGGAGAGAAAGATAGACACCTGCAGACCTGCTTCACCGCCTGTGAAGCGACTCCTCTGCAGGTGGGGAGCCGGGGGCTCGAACTGGGATCCTTACTCCAGTCTTTGCACTTTGCACCACGTGCGCTTAACCCTCTGTGCTACCGCCCGACTCCCTATGTTTATTTATTTACCTTTTTGTTGCCCTTGTTTTTCATTCTTGTTGTAGTTATTATATTATTGTTATTGATGTCGTCGTTGTTAGATAGGACAGAGAAATGGAGAGAGACGGGGAAGACAGAGAGGGGGAGAGAAAAGATAAGACACCTGCAGACCTGCTTCACTGCCTGTGAAGCGACCCCCTTGCAAGTGGGGAGCTGGGGGCTCGAACTGGGATCCTTACACTGGTCTTGTGCTTTGCGCCACGTGTACTTAAGCCACTGTGCTACCACCCGACTCCCACAATTGACTTTATTATGCCCATTCTTTGCACTATAGACACAAAAACTTGAAAGCAACTGTTATGAAGCAACTCTTCCAACTGTTCATTTTCTTGGGTTTTTACTGCCTGGTTAAAATCTCTCCTTTAAGAACAGGGAATCCACTCCCCCAAACTCTTCTCAAAGTGGCAAATAAGTCAAATCTGACAAAGGATTCACAAGGCAGTCTAACTCTGCTACAATAAAAAATAATTACCTTCTGAAGGTTTTTCATCTATAACTGAATAATTTAGGCCTGACAACAATAGTTTGACATATCATTTTCTCTTAACATAGACTGTTTTGCCTGAATACATTTGAGTATTAAAAAGCAGATTAAAAGGAGTCAGGCGGTGACGCAGTGGGTTAAGCGCAGGTGACGCAAAGTGCAAGGACCAGCTTAAGGATCCCGATTTGAGGCCCCGGCTTCCCACCTGCAGGGGAGTCGCTTCGCAGGTGGTGAAGCAGGTGTCTATCTTTCTCTACCCCTGTCTTCCCTTCCTCTATTTCTGTCTTATCTAACAACGATGACACCAATAACAACATTAATAACTATAACAGCAACGAAAAACAAGGGCAACAAAAGGGAAAATATAAAAAAATTTTAAAAGGTAGATTAAAAACCATAAGCCACAAGTGCCAAGTATGCACTTGTCCTTTCATTTTATTTATTTATTTTTAATTTTTATTTATTATTGAATAGAGACAGAGAAATTGAGAGGGGAGGGGGGAAATAGTGAGAGAGACAGAGACACCTGCAGCCCTGCTTCAACACTAGTGAAGCTTTCTCCCTGCAGGTGGGGACCAGGGGCTTGAACCTGGGTCCTTTTACACTGTAATATGAGCATTTAACAAGGTGTGCTACCATCTGGCCCCCTTGTCCTTTCCATAGTCTGGTTCAAGAGTCCTGTTCATGCTCCATCTCCTTCATATAATGTATATGAAATGTTCTACCTCAGAACACTATTTTGGATGTAAAAGTTTTCGGTCAGAATGTTATGGGTAAATTCTGAGGGGTTAGAAACATTTCCATTTTAAAAAAAAATTTTTTTAATTTATCTATTTCCCCTTTTGTTGCCCTTGTTTTTTATTGTTGTAATTATTATTGTTGTTATTATTGATGTTGTCATTGTTAGATAGGACAGAGAGAAATGGAGAGAGGAGGGGGAGACAGGAGGAGAGAAAGATAAGACACCTGCAGACCTGCTTCACGTTGGTCCTTGCGTTTCGCATCATGTGGGCTTAACCTGCTGTGCTACTGCCCGACTCCCACATTTCCATTTTCTATACCTAAACACCACTCAGGGTTAGAATGCACTAATGAGAAATGACCTGGGAATACCTACATCTTCATTCCAATCTTCAGTTCCCCACTCCTCTGTTGCAGTCCTCCATGCACCTGAGAATAGAGGGAAAACAGTGAAAATTAAGCGCTAATACAAAGCATGTGCAGAAAACACTATGTATTAATAAGATTGGCAGCCAAAAGTGTGACCAGATTTTAGTAACCAGAAACTCTTGTGTCAGAGGGAGTAAAAGGATTATCTTAGAGCACACAGGTTTAGTAAGATTATGATTTTTTATAGACAGTCAGCTTCTGTTACACATGATAAAGCACAGAGTGAGCAAGAAAACTCCAGAGTGAGGTGCCAACAGACTCAATAATTCAGGCAAATTTTTTAAATGTATTCTGCCCTGACTTAGTGGTCAATTCAGTGAAATGGCAGCAGCCAATTTAAACCAGAACATGCAAATATCCTGGCATAAAACAACACAGCAGGCACTCTGAAGAGGGATGCTAGCAGCAGTGAAATAAGAACACAAATGATTACCGTGAAAGGTAATGAAAGGGTAGTCAAGAAGGGAAGGCTTGAAGTCCAAACTGAGAGCAGTGACAACTATCTGCTACTGAAATTTAATTTTAAAATGGATACTCAGAAGTGAAATGTATAGATCTTGTAGATTTAACTACAAACAGCCCCTATGGATCTTACCATTTCAGTTATATACTGGACAAGATTGAAGAAAAAAAATCAAATGTGTTCTAGCTAGTGTTTTAATTCTAAATCATACAGAACATGAACTCTGATTGCTGAGGTAATAGCACAGACAAATATAATCTCTGTAGAAATATAATTGAAATATAATCTCTGTAGAAAAGAAATATAATTTCTGTAGAAAACTTGAAATATAATCTCTGTAGAAAACGGTCATAAGAAATCAAACCACCATACCAGAGTGATATCTGGTTCTTTCTCTTTCTATCTTTCTCATTAATAAATTCTTTAAAAAAAAAAAAAAATGGTCCGGGAGGTGGCACAGTGGATAAAGCACTGGAATCTCAAGCATGAGGTAGTGAGTTCAATCCCCAGCCAGCACATGTACCAGAGTGATGTCTGGTTCTTTCTCTCTCTCCTCCTATCTTTCTCATTAATAAATAAATAAATTCTTAAAAAAAAAAAAAAAAAAAAACCTTCCATACTTCCTCTTTTGTTTTGCCCTCAGAAAGGTAATCTACCTGTTCTTAAGAAATTTGGGTAAATATCTTTGCTATGAGACCTACAATTCCCCCCTTCAGCCAAAAAGATATATGAAAATTAAAAACTATCTGTAGATGGGGCAGGAAGATCCCTTATCCTCTACTCTAACATAATCCTAAGTACTAAATCACTTCTCTCCAAATGGAGAAAGCATTTAAAAATAATTCAAATCTGGTATTTAGCTATTTCATTGCCACTGAAGAGAAGTAACTGAACACCTTCAAAATATAATGTTTAAAATGTACCAGGTAAACTCCAAATTACTTCACAATGACAATTTTCTCCCAGTCAAGTTAAAATCCAATCATAGCTTAGATATGTTACAAGCCACATTTTTCATTCCCTCTCTGGCAATACCACTCTTCTTCCCTGCTGACTCTGATCTCTGACTTAAGATCTCAGTTAATGCACACAACTCTTTTATTTATTTATTTTTATATTTATTTTCCCTTTTGTTGCCCTTGTTGTTTAACAATATTGTGGTTATTGATGTCGCTGTTGTTGGATAGGAGAGAGAGAAATGGAGAGAGAAGACAGAGTGGGGGAGAAAAAGACAGACACCTGCAGACCTGCTTCACCGCTTGTGAACTGACTCCCCTGCAGGTAGAGAGCCGGGAGGAAGCTTCGTAAGTAGTGAAGCAGTGCTATAGGTATCTCTCTACTCCCTCCCTCTCCCTCCCCCCTTCAATTTATCTGTCACTATCCAAAATAAATATTTAAATAAATCAAATTAAAAAAAAAAAAATTGGAAGAGACCTAAGAAGTTATCTAATCTAAGCTTGCTTTCTTTTCTTCTTTTTTTCAATCTAAGCTTTCAATGCAAGAACTTCTTCCTGAACTCTGAAGACTATATCTGGAATGGAAAAGAAGAATGTAGGTACCTATTTGATATTTTCCTATGGAAGATCTATGGCTATGGGTGAGGAAGAGGACTACACTGAGAAAACATTAAAGAACAACAGAAATGATCTGATTAAGGTTTCCACTTCATCAGCAGAAAGCAGTCAAACTTCATGTTTAATACTTGTTAAATAAAAAACAAGCATATAGTATGTAAGTAAAAAGCAGAAAGAGGAAAAAGCAGGAAGACAGAAAAATGACATATCCACAGATATTTCACTTCATAAAACTCAAAAAATTTTTATTTTCATAAAAATATCCGGGGCAGTTAGGCGCCTGGATGTGTCATACCAGGAGCAGTCTCAAATTTTCGGGGATAATTTGACCCCTCAACCCCAATGAAATCAAGTCCTGAAACAAAAGAAAACAAAACAAAAACAACCAATGAAATTTTGCTTGTGAATGAGAATGCTTGCCCCATTATACAATTCCCAATGTACCTGTGGATATTTTTTAAGGGTAAGTTTGAATTTCTTTTGAAATTGAAAAGGGAATTTGAAGTTTGCTATCATGAAAACACAAAAAGAGATCATGCATAAAGATAAATTCACATGGTGAAATTAATAATGGGAGTGCAAGAAACTAAACCCAACACTTTTACACTAAAAAGACAATAGTAGCATACCATGTCATTCAATCACAAATCAGACTTTTTATTCGTGTCTCCTAAATTTGCTGAATACTACTCAGTAGAAAGAAGTATTTTACCCTTCCCCTGCTTTTCTAACCAGATCCATGTTGAGAACACCCCCAAGGTTTACACTTTTTTTTTTCTTTTTTACCAGAGCATTGATCAGCTCTGCCTTATGGTGGTATGGAGGATTGAAACTGGGAACTTTGAGCCTCAGACATGAATCTTTGTGCATAACCATTATGCTACCTACCCCTGTCCAAGGTTTATACTCTATAACTAGGAAATCCATACTTAATTTTCTACCCATAACTGAAGACAAAATCCCTTAACATTTATCATCTTTTCTGCCAGTTGTGAATAGGCAAATACCAAAGAACAAACCAGAGCTCAAAACCACTACTTCTAGCACTACTACTACTTCTAAATCCAGCAAGACCAAGAGATGAATGCCTCCAAAGTTTAATATGTAAAAAAGAACAAGCCATTTCAGGTCAATGGAGTTAAAAAAGGTATTTATCTTGCCATAACTCAACTGTAATCCCCACTAATGGAAAAATCTGTATGCAAAATGAGTTTGTACAACAGCCTGGTGAATAAAAAACAGACAGCATTTCAAACCTAAGGGATACCTTGGGGTAGAAGAAGGGACCCTATTTGTGTGCCACAGCCCCTCCTAAAGATACAAAGATAAAGGTAACTATCTTTGAAACAGGAACAAGGCAAATTTAAACAGGTAAGGGGTCAAAGAGCTCATTTCATACTCTACTGCTAACTTACACACTTCCTCCTTACAAGAGGAAACAGATCTCAAAGTTCTCCAAGTGTTGGTTCACCAATAAGCACTCATAAATCAAGAAGATGCTTATATATAAAAGTATCTTTTATTCTCAACCTTATCTAGGTGTATCCCACAAGCTAACGTATATATATATATATATATATATACCCTATCAAGACAAAGGCCCAAAGTCTGATAACAATCTCATTTAAATTCCATAATGTTCTACCACACCCAGAAAAGTAACAAAGAAAGTTAGAAAGGACAGATATTTCTTTATCAATATTAAGTCCTTAAAAATAAAAATTGCCCAGGAGTCAGGCTGTAGCGCAGCGGGTTAAGCGCAGGTGGTGCAAAGCACAAGGACCGGCATAAGGATCCCGGTTCGAGTCCCCGGCTCCCCACCTGCAGGGGAGTCGCTTCACAGGTGGTGAAGCAGGTCTGCAGGTGTCTTTCTCTCCCCCTCTCTGTCTTCCCCTCCTCTCTCCATTTCTCTCTGTCCTATCCAACAACAACAACAATAACTACAACAATAAAACAACAAGGGCAACAAAAGGGAATAAATAAAAATACATATTAAATAAATAAATAAATAAATAAAATAAAAATTGACCATGAACTTTGACTCAGGGTTCTGCTCTTAACTAAAAGTTAGCTATCAATAAACACTAGGAGATATAACTGGAGGTAACAGCAGTTACATGGCATAATGGCAAAGGGATTTTAGAGTTTGAGTTGTTTTTGAGTTTCAATTTTTTTTTAAAAGATTTTATTTATTTATAAATGAGAAAGATGGGAGAAGAGAAAGAGCCAGATATTACGCTGGTACATGTGCTGCTGGGGATGGAACCCAGGACCTCAGGGTTGAGAGTTCAATGCTTTATCCACTGGACCACCTCCCAGACCACTAGAGTTTCAATTTTGAGTTCAAATACTATTTCGGGGCTGGGGAGGCAAGTGTAGCAGTAGTACATATGACTTTCATGCGAAAAGTCCCAGGTTCAAAAAATAATAGCGAGAGCTGAGTAATGTTCTGGAAAAAAAAAAAAGAAAAATCTACTTCAGAGTGCTGGGCAAGTAGCAGTATCTCAGCAACAAAGTAAAGCCTTACATGCATAAGGACACTGATCCCTGGCACTGCATAAGACTGTTGATTGTTATTGCACCAAAGTAAAAGACTCTGGGATGGGTAGGGGAGAATACAGGTCCAAAAAGGTTGACAGAGGACCCAGTGGGGGTTGTATTGTTATATGGAAAACTGGGAAATGTTATGCATGTACAAACTAATGTAAAACATTAATTCCCCAATAAAGAAATAAAAATAAATAAAGACTGTTGTTTATGCGTGCACTCTCTCATAAAAATAAACTAATAACTGGAAAAAGAAAGAACAAAAACTAACCCAGGAAGGTGCTTCAGTGGTAAGGTATATGTATGAGATTGTGAGTTCACTCCTTAGCAACACATAAATTTAAAATGTAAAACAAAACAAAACAAAAAGCCCTTATTTTGCAAAACTGTGAGAAACAACAAGTGAAATAATATATATATGCGCCAGCAGGTGGCTCAGGGGAGGAACATAGAATCTGCTTGAGTTCAACCCCTAACCATTTGTCAGAATGATGCTCTGATCCTTTCATTTCCCCCTCTCATTAAATAATCTTTTATTTACAAAAAAGTACCAGCAGGCACACAGTATGTAAATAGAATATATAATAATCCCACTGACATCCCTCACTCACTGTTATCACTGCACCCAAAATCTATTACTACACTTTTATGTGACCATAACCTTGAAAAAGAAAAAGGTTTTCCTTAGGTTCCCAAAGACAAAAACAAATAAATCACTCACTCGTTCCATCATCTGGTTCGAAGTGGCCTGCGTTGTTCCACGTATTGCCACTATTATTGCCATAGTTATCATCAGTATTGGCTGGCTCTGCATAATCAGCTGGGTTAAAGGTTCTGGGAGGGGAGGGGGGGGAACAAAAGCTTAAAAGAGTCTCTGATTTCTAAGCAGCACCAACAAAAAGAGGATGTCAATCAGAATATTGACTATCCCTTTGCTAATATAAATTAATTATGGCCTTACTATATAGTAATATATTCTGCTACTATCCCTCTTGGGTTATGACAACAGCAGCAAGTATATGCATTCAAATAAAGCTAGAGAAAATGGTCCAGGTAACAAAACTTCTTCCTAATAAGCTCAATTCACCCAAATAAATAAATAAATACATGCACCTTTCTAGTTAAACAGTTTATCAGTCTTTCTGATCCCATCTTGCTTAAGAATGCCTATTAATATACCAGTGCATAAATCAGTTCAAGATATTATGGTGATACTTAGGGAGGGAAAAAAACAATCAATGAAACATACCCCATTCCTTGAGCAGAAAACCGTCCTCCCCTCCTACCAGAGCCACCTAGTGAAAGAGAAGAGAGGGGAAAAGAAGCATTTATAAGCTGATATAAAAGCAATTTTTGAGACAGCTCTGGTACAATAAGTCATTGACAATAAGTTGTTGACACCATCAGATCTGTTTCATTCTGATGCACATAATAGGTCCTTACTATTAACTGAGTGTCAGTCTGCTAATATATATACCAAGCCTTCAAACAATATAGTATCAACAATGAAGGTACCAGGCTCCAAGTAAATTTTCAATAGATCTATATATAACTAATAACTAATAAAAGCATACTGACCCCAGTTTCTTTGTTCTTGGGGAGAAAGTTTAAACCCATATCCTTGCACTGGTCCTTGCACTTTGTATGCTTAACCCAGTGCCACTACTGCCCAGCTCCACTGACCAGTTTTTTTTTTTCTTCTTTTTTTAGTTATCTTTATTAACTAAAATAGATAGAGACAGACAGAAATTGGGGGGGGGTAATACAGAAGGAGAGAGACAGAGACACCTGCAGCCCTACTTCACCACTTGTGAAGCTTCCCCCCTTCGGGGAGGGGGGGTCCAGAGGCTTGAACTCAGGTCTTTGAGCACTGTAATGTGTGTGCTTAACCAGGTACATCATTGCCTGGCCCTTGACCACAGTTTCTGATCAAGTCTCAAAAAAAAAAAAAAAAAAAAAGATTACCTCTGCCCCGGCCACGACCTCTTCTGCCTCTTTCAGTGCCTCTTCCAGAAGGTCCTCCACTCTTCATACCATCTAATCCATTTTCCTGACCCCGAACTAAAAATTAAAACAATTAAAAACAATTTTAAAAAGTCACCACACAGGTGGCCAGAGGAGAATGTCAATAGTATATATGGTGATGGGGAAGTAAAAACAGAGAAAATGAGTCTGAAAGATGGGATATGGCTACTTGCAAAATGGTGATGAACAGAGAGAGCTGGGGGGTGAGGGGGCGGCGCAGCGGACGGTGACTCACTCAGTTAAGTAAACATAGTACTATGTACAAGGACCCAGGTTCAAGCCCCTGCTCCCCAATTACATGAGAGGATGCTTCACAAGCAGTGAAGCAGGTCTACAGGTCTCTCTCTCTTTCTCCACCTCTCTATTTCTCCCTCCCCTCTAATTTATCTCTGTCCTACTGCATTAAATAAATAAATAAATAAATAAATAGGCTGCCAGGAGCAGTGGATTTGTAATGCAGGCCCCATGCTTAAAGCCAAAACAAATGAAAAAAAACAGATACCTAAAAGTTAAAAAAAAAAAACTTTATAAATTGGTATTCATTAATGGGTACCCAATTATTCTACTGGGCAAATCCATGCCAAATTGGTGATATTGCTAGGAAACATTAACATGGAAGGTCTCAGAATAGATGATGGTAGAAAAAAATAATAAAGGAATGACACAATGGTTACTAGGTTAAGCCAAGCAAGGCACTGACACATCCCTGAAGTCTACATATTACTGACCCACAGCTGGTTTTGTTAAAGCCCCATGCATACACTCTCTTCCACGGCTGGCACCTCTCCCTCGTCTTGGTGGCCCGCCACGTCGCCGACTATAGTCTCTGTCCCGATCTCGATTTTCTTTGCCTTCCTCATTGGATTCCATCTGACCACAATCCTTTTGTCCTGAGACTCCCTTCTTCTTCCCGACCATCTCCCAGGAATGCTAAAAAGGGCAGAACAATCATGTCTAGTCAAGATGGACTACCAGAAATAAAATCTGATAAAATGATAACCATTATCCCCTCAGTATCCACATCTGAGAACTTCTAAATTTTTTTTTTTTTGCCTCCAGGGTTATTGCCAGGGTGCTCAGTGCCTGCACCACAAATCCACTGCTCCTAGAGAACATTTTCCCCCTTTTGTTGCCCTTGTTGTTTTATCAGTGTTGTGGTTATTATTGTTGTTGTTGCTGTCATTGGGTAGGACAGAGAGAAATCGAGAAAGGAGAGGAAGACAGAGAGGGGGAGAGAAAGATAAAGACACCTGCAGATTTGCTACACCACCTGTGAAGCGACTCCCCTGTAGGTGGGAAGCCGGGTGCTCGAACCAGGATCCTTATGCCCATCCTTGAGCTTTGCGCCACCTGCGCTTAACCCACTGCGCTACCGCCTGACTCCCTTAGTTTCTTTTTTCTTTTAAATCAGAGCACTGCTCAACTCTGGGCTTATGGTGGTACCAATTAAAGTTGGAAAGCTTCACGCTTGAAAGTCTTTGCATAACCATTATGCTATCTCCTCAGCTTCTTCTAGTTTACTTCAAACAAACTACACAGCCTAGGTGGTGGTGAGATGAATAGAGTTGGACTTTTGGGGGCCAGGAAATAGTATACCTGGTTAAGAACAGGAAAGTCTGGATCTGAGCTTCACTTACAACCTACAAAGTTGAAGGAAGCAGGTATCTCTATCTACCCCCAAAGGTTCTTTTTTGAAGGAAGGTACCTTTGATAAGGAAGCACAGGGATCACTTCCAAAAAGGATCACCAAGATTTATTTATTTTTTTACATGTTTTTTTTAATATTTAGTTGCCCTTATTATTTTTCATTATTGTTGTATTGTTCTCATTATTGTTGTATTGTTCTCATTATTGTTGTTGTTATTGATGTCATTGTTGTTGGATAGGACAGAGAGAAATGGAGAGGAGGGGAATACAGAGGGGGAGAGAAAGACACCTGCAGACCTGCTTCACCTCCTATGAAGCGACTCCCCTGCAGGTGGGGAGCCAGGGGCTCGAACCGGGATCCTTACTTGTCCTTGTGCTTTGCACCACGTGCACTTAACCCACTGTGCTAGCGCCTGACTCCCCAAGATTTATTTTTTAAAAAAATATACTATTTATCTATTTATTTGAAAGGTAGGAGGAGAGAGAGAAAAAACCAAACATCATTCTGATACATGTGTTGCCAGGGACTGAACTCAGGACCTCATACTTGAGAGTCTTAATTCTTTATCCACTGTACTACCTCCCAGAGCACATGATCACCAAGATTTCTAAGAAGTTCAGTTCAGTCTCTGTATTAGTCAAATGACCTAGCTATTGACCTCTACCCTTTTTAAAAACTACTTATCACAGTCTGGTAGGTGGTATAATGAATAAAGCTTTTTTAAAAAAATATTTTTTATTTATTTTCCCTTTTGTTGTCCTTTTTTTTTTTTTTTTTACTATTGTAGTTATTTATATCGCCGTTGTTGGATAGGACAGAGAGGAATGGAGACAGGAGGGGAAGACAGAGGGGCGGAGAGAAAGATAAGATACCTGCAGACATGCTTCACTGCCTTTGAAGTGACCCCCTTGCAGGTGGGGAGCCGAGGGCTCGAACTGAGATCCTTACACTTTGTACCACGTGCACTTCACTGCGCTACCACCTGACTCCCCAGTGAATAAAACCTTTGAATTAAAAAAAAAAAAATTTTTTTCTTTTTCTTTTTCTCTTTTGTTTTGCCTCCAGGGTTATCGTTGGGATTCGGTGCCTGCACTATGAATCCACTGCTCCTGGAGGCCATTTTTTCCCCTTTTGTTGCCCTTGTTGTTTATTGTTGTTGTTGTTACTATTATTGTTGCTATTGCTGCTGTTGTTGATGGATAGGACAGAGAGAAATTGAGAGAGGAGGGGAAGACAGAGAGGGAGAGAAAGATAGACACCTGCAGACCTGCTTCACCGAATATGAAGCGACTCCCCTACAGGTAGGGAGCCGGGAGGGTCCAACCGGGATTCTCATATTGGTCCTTGTGCTTCGCGCCATGTGCGCCTAGTCCCCGACCCCCTAAATTTTTTTAAATCACATTTTAAATGTGATGCTAGGAGACAAACCAGAGTCTCACACATGCCTGGTACTGCTGAGCTGACCAAGCATGGTAATGGGAGCACCAGCAATAGCCCAAGGAGTAGGAGTTCCATGTATAATGGAACAGTACTGGGGTGTCTCTCCCTGATATTTCCTCTCTCTGTCTCTTAGTCTATCTTCCGCACACACACACAAAAAAAAAAAGAAAGAAAGAAAGAAAAGAAGAGAAATAAAGAAAGAACTGAGCTAGGTGAGATTGCTTAGTGGTATCAGCCATGTAAGAAGCCCTGGATTCCTTCCCACTACTGTATAAATGACAAAACAATATTCAGGAAGGCGCAAACCTGACTCTAAGACATGCTAATTATAGGAAGTCTTCCATTCTAGCTTCCCACCCCCCCATAAGGATTTGTTTTATGAGCCAGAGAAAGAGATAAAAAAGAAAAACCAGAGTATCATTCTGCCATGCAATGCCAGGAGTACAACTTGGAGGCCCTGGCCATGTGAGGAATATGCTCTGCCCACTAAGTTCATCTTCATAGCCACACAGTCCAGGTTTACGACTGCCACCTCTCCAGATTCAAAGGAGGTCTCGAAACTTTACATCAGGCTCAACCTGACGCTGTTAACTGGCTACAGAAGAAGGGCAAACACTAGAAGAAGAAGTCCAGGTTTTATCCGCTATGTTTCTACTTATACTTTCTTAACTGACATAATCCAACTTTCCTCTAAGCAGAATAATCTATATTTCATTCCAGATTACAAGAAGGAGACTTTCTGGGAAGAAAACAATCTAAGAACACCAGGAAAATACTCATCTCTCTAAAAATATACACATACTTCTGCAGAAAATAAGTTGAAGAACAAACACCAAGACTATCTTAGTGACCATATAATTCAGATAATGGAGTTTGTCCTGGTGTTCAGCAACTCAACTTATTAATTCATTTTTAGATATGAGACTGAGAAGGGCGCCAAAAGCTTTTTTCCATGTAATGGAGGCCAGGTTAAAACCTGACAAAGAAGCATACTATCCAAGTGAGTTATCTGATCATCCCAACAGTCATTTTATACCCAACAATTTTAAAGGATATAGATCATGTATAGTATGAAATTACTAATAATCTTCTCAGGTTTACTACTATGGGTATGTAAAAGAGAATCCTTTTTTAGAGACTGAGGGGAAGGATCCTGAAATACTTAATGGAATAAAATATCCTGACGTTCTCCTAATTTTTGAGATAAATAGAAAAATCGAGAGAGGAGGGGAAGATAAGAAGATGAGAAACACCACTGCACTGCTTCACTGCTTGTGAAATATCCCCCCTGCAGGTGAGGACCGGGGACTTGAAGCCAGGTCCTTACTGAATATAATGTGTGCACCACTGACCAGCCCCTATTTTGATGTTTTCAACTTATTTCCAGGACTCAGGAAATAGCACAATTATTATACAAAAATACTATAGTGCCTGAGGCTCCAATGTTCAAGTTTCAATCCCCAGAACCACCATAAGCCAGAGCAGAGCTATGGTTAGAAAAGAAAAACGAGGAGTCGGGCTGTAGCGCAGCGGGTTAAGCGCAGGTGGCGCAAAGCACAAGGACCGGCATAAGGATCCCGGTTCGAACCCCGGCTCCCCACCTGCAGGGGAGTCGCTTCACAGGCGGTGAAGCAGGTCTGCAGGTGTCTATCTTTCTCTCCTCCTCTCTGTCTTCCCCTCCTCTCTCCATTTCTCTCTGTCCTATCCAACAACAACAACAGCAATAATAACTACAACAATAAAACAACAAGGGCAACAAAAGGGAATAAATAAAATAAATAAATAAAAAAAGAAAAGAAAAACAACAACTTATTTCCAAATAATTCCCCATGTCCACCAACTAATGAATGGACAATTAAATGTGCTAAAGCTACATAAGGGAATATTATCCATCTATAAAAAAGGATTCTGACACATGCAAAAATATAAACCTTGAAAACATTGTGCTCAGATACAAAAGACAAAGACTGTATAATTTCTATTTATATAAGAGATCTAGAATAAGGAAATTTTCAAGGAGCCAGATGGTGGCATACCCAGTTAAGCACATATATCACCATGCACAATGACTCAGGTTTAAACCTCCATTCCCTACCTGCAGGGGGGAAGCTTCATAAGTGGTAAAGCAGATCTGCAGGTGTCTCTCTCTCCCTCTCTCTGTTCCCTCCCCTCAATTTCTGTCAAAATACAAAAAAAGGGGGGGCTAGGTGGTAGCACACTCGGTTAAACACACATCACAATGCGCCAAGTACCCAGGTTCAATCCTCTGGTCCCCACCTGAAGAGGGGAAGCTTCACAAGTGGTAAAACAGGCTACAGGTGTCTCTTTGTCTCTCTCCCTCCCTTTCACCCCCTTCTCTCCCCATTTCTGGCTGTCTCTATCCAATAAATAATAAAGATTAAGAAAGAAAGAGAGAAAGGAAAGGAGGGAGGGAGGGAAAAATGGCTGCCTGTAGCAGGTGATTCATGGAACAGGTACCAAGCCCCAGCAATAACCTTGGTGGCAAAAAAACTTTTTTTTTTTTTAATTTACGGGGGGGGGGGGGGAGTCAATCGGTAGTGCAGCAGGTTAAGTGCAGGTGGTGCAAAGCGCAAGGACCGGCATAAGGATCCTGGTAAGAGCCCCCGGCTCCCCACCTGCAGGGGAGTGACTTCACAGGCAGTGAAGCAAGTCTGCAGGTGTCTTTCTCTGCCCCTGTCTTCCCCTTCTCTCTCCATTTCTCTCTGTCCTATCGAATAACAACAATACAATAATGACAACAACAATAATAACTACAACAATAAAACATCAAGGGCAACAAAAGGGAATAAATAAATTTAAAATAAATAAATAAATAAGAAAAGGAAAACAAAGTGAAACTTGGACTGGGTGGGGTGTACTGCACCAGATCAAAAGACTCTAGGAAAAGAGGGGTTGGGAGGGGTGAAAAGTTGGGATTTTGATTCTATTTCATTAATAAATAAGCTCTTTAAAAAAGAAATAACTGAACCAGGGAAGCAGCTTAGCAATACAGTACATGCACAACATACTGAGTTCATTCCCCAACACAGCAGAAAGTTAGAACTACATAGTCCAATGTGTCTACAATTAATAGTATACTAAAATAATAACGAGTCAAGTATCCACATAAGAGTCAGCAGCTCCTTGCTGTCTACTCTTGCAATCCATGGCAAACACTGGTGTTACAGTGGTAAACAAAGCAGCCTTCCAATCCATGCCAATTATACATTATAAGTGACAGGCTAGTCTATGCTCAGAGCTTCAATTCTTAAGTTATAATAAACTGATAGCTCAATTTAAGCCAGGAACCCTGGAAACTAGACTTGACACTAATCCCCCAAACAACTCTTAATATCTTAAAAACTGTAACCTTAACAACAACAATAATAACTACTACAACAATGAAAAACAACAAGGGCAACAAAAAGGGGAAATAAATAAATATATATTTTAAAAAATTAAAAAAAAAAAACTGTAACCATCTCACTCTTCAATAGATATCAGCACCTAACATCAAGTGAGTCCTATAAATTACTATGATCTTCTCACTGCTAGTTACTTTCCTGATATGATCTCCTCCACTGAAATACAGCCTACACCCTTAGCAGCTAACATTGCTTCCCACTAGTTTTACTAGTAGCTGGTTTATTTGGAGAATTCTGAATCTTCCATTTTATTTTGTCTTTCTTTTTTTTAAAAAAAACACTAAGGAATTGCTTAGCTCTGATTTATACGTGGTGTTGGGCCCTTTTGTGTTTCAGGCACAAAAATCTATTTTACATTAGGCTATCTCCCCAGTCTTTTTTTTTTTCTTTCTTCTTCTTTCTTAATTTATTTACTAGCTATAGAAGAGGGAGAGAGAAAAAAACAGAGTATCACTTCCATACATGAAGTACTGGAAATCAAACTCAGGATCTCATGCTTGAAAGTCCAACATTTTGTGGGCCAGGAGGTAGCACACTGGGGTAAGCGCAAATAGTGCGAAGTATAAGGACTAGTGCAAGGATCCTGGTTCCAGCCCCAGCTCCCCACCTGCAGGGGGGTCGTTTTATAAGCCATGAAACAGGTCTGCAGGAGTCTTATCTTTCTCTCCCCCACTTTTCTTCCCCTCCTTGCTCAATTTCTCTCTGTTCTATCCAATGACAGCCAGGAGAGGAAAGGAAAGGAGAGGGGAGGGCAGAGGAGGAGATGGCTACCAGAAGCAGTAGATTTGTAACCCTGGAAGCAAAAAAAAAAAAAAAAAAATTCAACATTTTGGAGCAAGGTGGTGGTGCCTCTGGTTAAGCATACATTCTACAGTTCAAGACCCTGGTCCCCACTTGTTTCATGAGTGAACTAGCACTGCTCTCTCCTTCCTTTTCTTTTTTTTTAAATTTTATTATTTTTTAAATTTTATTTATTTATTTATTCCCCTTTTGTTGCCCTTGTTGTTTTATTGTTGTAGTTATTATCAATGTCACTGTTTTGGATAGGACAGAGAGAAATGGAGAGATGAGGGGAAGACAGAGAAGAGGAGAGAAAGACAGACACCTGCAGACCTGCTTCACCGCCTGTGAAGCGACTCCCCTGCAGGTGGGGAGCCAGGGGCTCAAACCTGGATCCTTTTGCCAGTCCTTGAGTTTGGCGCCACCTGCGCTACCGCCGGACTCCCCTCTTTCCTTTTCTATCTCTCCCTTACTTTTCTCTCTTTTTAAAAAAATTTTTATACTGATTTATTTTCCCTTTTGATGCCCTTGTTTTTTTATTGTTGATGTAGTTATTAATGTTGTCATTGTTAAATAGGACAGAGAGAAATGGAGAGAGGAAGGGAAGAGAAAGATAGACACCTGCAGACCTGCTTCACCGCCTGTAAAGCAACTTCCCTGCAGGTGGGGAGCCGGGGGTTGAACCAGGATCCTTACACTTTGCGCCACTTGCGCTTAACCTGCTGTGTTACCGCCCGACTCCCTTCTCTATTTTTTTAAAAAATATTTTTATTTACTTAATATTAAATAGAGACAGAGAGAAATTGAGATGGGGGAGGTAGAGAGGGGAAGAGACAGAGAGACACCTGCAGCCCTGCTTTACCACTCATGAAGCTTTACCCCTGCAGGTAGGGACCAGGGGCTTGAAAATAGAGGGGCACCACCACCTGGCCCCTCTGTTTTTTAAAATCTTTTTTAAAAATTTATTTATTAATGAGAAGGATAGAAGAGAGAAAGAACCAGACATCACTCTGGCACATGTGCTGTCAGGAATTGACCTCCAGACCTCATGCTTAAGAATCTAATGCTTTATCCACTGTGCCAACCTCCTGGACCACTCTCTCCCTCACTTCTCAATTTGTCTCTATCCAATAATAAAATAAGATTAAAAAAAAAAAAACTACAATTGTTTAAACAAAAAGTCCAACATTTCATCTACCTCTTCTGCATGAATAGCCCTAGAGTTAAGGGGCAGAATCTCCCTAGACTGCAGAACAGAAACTTTATTTTATTTTTTTATTTTTCCCCTCCAGGGTTATCACAGGGGCTCAGTGCCTACACTATGAATCCACTACTCCCGGAGGCTTTTTCCCCCCTTTTGTTGCCCCTTATTGTTTATTGTTGCTGTTGTTATTATTGTTACTGCTGTCGTTATTGTTCGATAGGACAGGAGAGAAATCGAGAGAGGAGGGGAAGACAGAGGAGAAGAGAAAGATTTGACCCCTGCAGACTTGCTTCATCGCTCGTGAAGCAACTCCCCTGTAGGTGGGGAGCCAGTGGCTCGAACCGGGATCCTTATGCCCGTCCTTGTGCTTGTCGCCATGTGCACTTAACCCAATGTGCCACCACTCAGCGCCCAGAACAGAAATTCTTTACCTTACCTCCGCTGATAGCAGAAGGAAAACTGTTGGGTAAGATAGGTCAAGAAAAGAAAGATGTGATTAGCAAGAAAGAGAAGGAAGACTATGGGATGATCTAACTCATAGAAATTGAAAAATAAGAACAGAATGGAAAACACAAAAGCAGAACTTGGACTGGAGTTGGTATACTGCAGAAAGTAAGACTGTGGAGTTGGGGGGAGGGTTCAGGTCCTCGAACATGATGTTAAGAGGAGGCCCTAGCAGGCAGTGAATTGTTATGTGGAAAACTGAGAAATGTTACACATGTACAAATGATATTATTTTGTTTTATTGTTAACTGTAAATTTGGACTGTAATGTCAGACTGGGGAAGTGGTACTCCAACAAAGCAAGGGACTCTGGGGAGGGGAGATAAAAGCGTGTAGCAGATACCTTTTATGCAGACAGGGACACCGTAAGCATGTGTAAACAGATGTACTATAATTTATTAATTTCACCTAATAAAAAGCAGAATCTCTCTCTTTTTTTTAAACCAGAGCATTCCTCAACTCTGGCTTATGGTAAGAACTCCAAATTCTGGGCAAATGGCCCTCCGAGATACTTCCTTTCATTTTCAGGAATAGTCAATAAGCTGCAATGTTTGATCCACTGCCCCCTCAAGAGAAATAAGATCACATGATGAAAAGGTACTGTCCTGAAATCAGAACTGAGCTGTTTGTGCCTTTAAGAATAAAAGAGTGGCCCAGACTTACATACGTGAGGGCCCAACTTTGATCCCTGGCACTAAATATGCTACAGTGGTACTCTGACTCTCTCTCCCCCATGAATAAATAAATCTTTAAAAGTCCCAGGAGGCTTAATCCTTCCCCCTCACATACCCACTGTATGCCAGAGCTAAGCCTGGTAAATAATACCTACCTGCAAAAGCCACAATAGTAATTACTGCTATTAAACACCACCTTAGAGTGGGGAAGATAGTATAATGGTTACACAAAAAGACTTTCCTGCCTAATGCTCTGAGACCCCAGGTTCAACTCCCCCCACAACACCATTAGCCAGAGCTGAGCAGTGCTCCGGGAAAAACAAACAGCAACAACAAACACACCACCTCAAATTCAGACTAACCCAGTATTGAAAATAGTCACTAGTTTGGAATGATTTTGTTTAATAATTATTTATTTATTTATTCCCTTTTGTTGCCCTTGTTTTATTGTTGTAGTTATTATTGTTGTTATTGATGTCATCGTTGGATAGGACAGAGAAATGGAGAGAGGAGGGGAAGACAGAGAGGAGGAGAGAAAGATAGGACACTATAGACCTGCTTCACCGCCTGTGAAGTGACTCCCCTGCAGGTGGGGAGCCGGGGGCTCAAACCGGGATCCTTATGGCGGTCCTTGCACTTTGCACCACATGCACTTAACCCGCTGTGCTACCACCCAACTCCCATTGGAATGAATAATTTATGTCAGGCCAATTAGACAAGGCTGATTTGATCTACTGATATTTTCTCCTACTTATCATGTACACATTTAAACTATTTGCAACATATAGCAAACAATCTCCTAGCTAGTTCTGTGATCTATTTGGAGTATAAGTCATTCTTTAAATCATATTTGCTATTTTTAGAACATTAGTCTCTGAACCAGAGACTTATGTGCTAGAATACTTTATGAGCACTCTTACCGTATCTGGGTTTCCTTCCAACAGTACATTGATGGCTCTGTTGACATCTCCATTGCAGTCATGCAAAGCAATAAGACATTCATCCTGGTTCTTGCCTGTAATATCAATCAGCTGAAGAAAGAAAAAAATAATAAAATGTCAGCACTTATCATACGGAAGCTTGTACTCTCCCACAAAAGGAAACTAGGTAAAAAAGGAAAAAGGAGGGAGTCGGGCTGTAGCGCAGCGGGTTAAGCACAGGTGGCGCAAAGCACAAGGACCGGCATAAGGATCCCGGTTCGAACCCCGGCTCCCCACCTGCAGGGGAGTCGCTTCACGGGCGGTGAAGCAGGTCTGCAGGTGTCTATCTTTCTCTCCCCCTCTGTCTTCCCCTCCTCTCTCCGTTTCTCTCTGTCCTATCCAACAACGACGACAACAACAATAATAACTACAACAATAAAACAACAAGGGCAACAAAAGGGAATAAATAAATAAAATAAAATATTAAAAAAAAAAGGAAAAAGGAAAAGACACCAACTGAACTAAAAGAACAGCTATGATTTGTAATACCACCTATCATTAGGGACAGAGATCAAAAAATATTTACAAAGCTATCAATTAAGTATCTCTAGAGAACCAAATCCAGAAATACATATATGCTTCAACATTCCATGAGTTTCTGTATTTTCTAAAAGCCTAAATTCTCAAAGTTGCTATAAAATGGTATCAATAAAAGGCAATGAATAAGACATTAAAATTAAGATAAAATCCCTTTTAAACATGGATGGTACCTATCCAAAGATGTACAGTAAATCAGACAGCAAAAGTTCTTATTTATTGTCATAAGCTATCATATTTCACATTATTTCACTCAATGCCAGTACTGGAAATTATCCTAGTAAGCATCTATGTTATTTAATTATGCTTTAGTCCTGGTGCCTTTTCCCATAACTCATCACAAATCAGTAATATACTCACTTGTTTCACTTTTTCTTCAAAGTCCGCATCATTATGGTCAGAGATCATCTGTGCAAGTCGAATTTGTTCTGCAGTGGCCTGAGAAGTGAAACAAAACCAAGATGGCATGATGAAGATGCAACAGTTTACAGAAAGAGGGAGCTATGTAATTAATTTCTACACCTGCACTCCCAATATCCTTCTCCTTGTTACAAATGATCAAGCAAGCAAAAAAAAAAAAAACACTAACAATTTAACATAAGAATATAATCAGCAAAAAGGCCACGAGAGTAAAGCTACCACTATTAGTTTACTAGTTTTTGACATAGATTCACAGTGCTACTTTGAAACATCTATGCTTCAATTCATATTACTTTACTAATAATATAGCCATGTGTAAACCTTATTTGTTTTCTGTAATAGGCAACGTCCCTCTAATTTCTGGAACTGAGACTAGACTACCATAAAGCTTGGGCTTCAAGATGAAATCAATGTTATCTTTCGAGCAGTCAGAGTAGGCCTACAGGATACCAGGAATTTTACTGTCTCAAGTACTAAAATTCTGATAGAGAGTTGTTTGGAAATGGAAGAGAAGATAAAAAGAGGAAAAATGTCTTTATATTTATAGAATAATAACCATATGTTAAGATAATTATTTTATACCAGGTACCAAGCAACATCAACTGGTTATAAAAAAAATTTATTAAACAAACAAAAAAAACCCTTCTGTAGTCAAAAATTTAATTTCCTCCTTAAAACTGAACAATACTCTAGAGAGTATCTTATGGTTGTTAATTCTATAGGAACATAATAAAGATATTCACTATTCATGGAAGGAAAAAGTCTGCTTATACTTCAATGAAACCAGCAAGTAAAAGTCAAATTATAGAAAAGAGACGCAAAGGGAAAGAGAAAGGCAGCAAAGCAAGGGTTGGCTAGAGAAATGTTAAGTACAAAGTCTAGAAAATAACATATGATAGGGCAGGGGTAGACAGCATAATAGTTATGCAAACAGATTCTTGTGCCTGAGACTATAAGGTCCCAGCTTCAATCCCCTACACCACCGTAAGCCAGAGCTAAGCAGCGCTCTGATAAAAAAATAATAATAAAGTAATATAGACTAGCCTGACCTAAATAATAAAAAAAAAGGCACAGCTGTCTTAAAGAGACAAAACAAAGAACTCATTCTTCAGTCTACTAAACAACAAAAAGCACACTGCATCACAGCATGTCATTTATAGTTATGAGGCCCAAGTCAAGTAAATAAAGGCTAGAAAAGAGTAAAGAACTACTGTCAAGTGTAAACCATTAATTCCCCAATATAGAAAGGAAAAAAAAGAGTAAAGAACACAAATCAATAATCCAGAGCACAGGATGATGCTATATTGTATGGAAATGAGTATCAACCAGCAAGGTTACCCAAGGATCTGTATTCCTTGGGTTCTTTTACCTGTGGCCGCTGCTTGTGCTGTGTCTGGTTTTGGTTTTGAGGTTGTTCCCAGTTTCCCCGGGCTCGGTTAGTGCCCACTGATGTCATCATTTACAGTATATACAAATAACAGTATTTACAAGGTAGAATACTGAAAGATTAAAAAAAAAGTTTAGATGTTCAAGGTGGACATATTTTCAACCTCTTTCATCAGCATTGTCGCCTTTTTCCAAAGGAGCAATCCATGAAGAGTCACCTGCTCTTGAGACATATTTAGTTTGATAAATTGCTTAAGATCTATGGCTGTTACCCCATTTCAGGATTACAAGAAATGTACAAAGCATGTGTTAAATGGCTTAAGTTGGTAGAATTTGGTTGCAAATCCCCCATAAATATACTGTTGAAACACACACACAAACACAACCATAGCACTGCTCCTTCATGTGAAGTGAAAGGGCTCTAACCTCCAGGACCCCATGCCAGGAAGAAACATACTCTACCTGCTAAGCTACTTCCTTTGTTGCAAGGTCTACCTTGTTCGTAAGCAAAACAATGCTAAAATGCACACTTATACTCTACATAGCTTTTAAAAAAAATTAAAAATAAATCTTCAGTCCAACAGAAAATAAACAGTGAAGTCTAAAAGAAAAACCTTCCCAAAGCAAAAACAACTGAAATACTGTACTCAGCCTATGAAATAGCCTTGACTGCTGCCATAAAATTATTTTTACAAAGTTGCCTGTGATCACCACCCTCTTCTCAGACATGCTCAAGTATAGCCTTTCTCCCTCAAGTTTCTATTTCTCAGCATATTGTGGGGGAGCTTCCACAACCTTCAAGAAAATGTGTATTATTGCCAGAATTTGCCTATGACCTCATTTCAGTGGATAGTGATTGCAACTCGCTGTTTTGTAGTTACTGCTGTTGGTCTTAACCTAGTCCAGTTTCAAGAAGATAGATTAACCCTCCACTACTCACTCCCTTACCTTCATATTATAGTTTTAAATTTGTCCCAAATCAAAAGCATCTACCACAAAGTTTTTACTTGGAAGAAAACTTCTGGGAAATAATGTTAAATCTGAGGTATTATTGATGGTGTAATTTGTTGTCTTTAAAGAGACAGAGCCTCCCCCCAAATCAAGAGTTATTATTTTTTTTAAACACTTCCAACAACCAAGTAAGTATTCTACTGAATTTAAGTTCCCTCCATTCACCCTTTTATAATGCAGTCTCAGCTGCAATCTCAGCTGCTGCATTTAGTAAACAAAACATTCATCATGTGATGGATACTCAAAATAAGTTACCTTCCATTCCTTTCCAAAGTGGGCAAGTTCACACCTTATTGCTCTGTATTTTTTTCATTAAAGAAACTCTATACAAGTTAATTCTTGGCTACCCAGAAGACATTATTAGATTTGAGGAAGAAGTAGGATGGGTTTCTAAAGAAATATGCCAGGATTAACTATTAGGAAAGTGTACTTCACTGATTTCTAGGGTCACAAAGAAAACTAACTTCCTTCTAGATAAATTTGTCACCAAGTAGGGTCAGTAGGTCACACAGGCCTTTGTTTTTTGGCACAATCACTGAGAATTAAAAGTCCTATGTTCCCTCCCACCAAGAAGGGTGTAAAGACTTCAGAACTAATTTTTCCTTTAAACAATTATGTCTCACCACCACCACCCACCCACATAGAGGCCTGTAAATATTTCAAACTAGTGCAGGAATACTTCTATCCAGTAGCTTTCTCCCCCAGATTGGCATTGTAACTGTCTTGACGCTTAATTTACAAAAACTTGTTTGACCAAGTATGTCTGAATTCAAATCAAGAAAAGAGAATTAGAAATTACTATGCTAAGTGGGCCCCAGATGAAGTTTCTAAGATGGAAGTGGCTGCTACAACACGCAAATATAGACTGCCTTCTAGTCAACATGTGATTTCTATTTGTGAGCATGAATGTGAACAGATGTGAACTGCATAACTAGTTATACATCCAACTGCATGTGCTGAGCTTGTTAATGTAATTATAAGGGACATCCTGAAAGTCATATAGTTTACTCAGGAGAGAAAAAACTGTTTCTGATCACTCTTGCTATTACGTTCCATTTCTCTCTTGCAAGTGCCACTGAAATATGTGATTAAGAACATTTTACCATCTAGGTAATAATAGTAAGCAACAGGCCTAAAGTAACTTGGGATGGACTACTGGAGGTGGAGGCACAGAATCAGTAGCCTTTGAGTGACAAGCAGAGACACATACCCAGTTATCAGTGAAGGCAAGAAATCATTAAGTACCCCTTCTCAGGAAATAAAAAAAATCTAAGAGAAATAGGTGAGAAGCATCAGAGACTAAGGAGATAATGTGGTTGGAAAAGATACAAGCTTCAACACAGGAGGGCCCTCGACCTAGTTTGAAAATCCGCTACTTGAAAAAATAGCCAGAGAAAACTTAACGGAAAAAAAACAAGTAACAAGTATTTATTGAGGTATCTATTGTGTGTCCAGTACTTCAGAAAATACAAAAGCAGTTTGACTCGGTTGCTGCCCTCAGGGAGCTTACAATCTAAGATGAGCAACAATTCAGCAACTGAGGCTGGACTGGGGGTGCTAGAAGGCTCTGTACTACCTTTAAGAGTAACTAGCTTTCCTGGAAGCTCTAGTGAAATGACCCTTTACTCCCTTCCCCAGCATCTTGAACCTAATTTTAAAATTTTCCCAGTTAGGTGTGTGTGTGTGTGGGGGGGGGTTGTTTAGAGGGGGCTGGAAGTAAAAAATGTCAAAGCCCAGGGAGTTTCACCATCAGTTTCCATCCTGGCCCCACTTCCCATTTGTTCATCACGACCAGACCAAAATCGTGGTGACACGCTAAGTTTTATTTAAGGACCACGGTGCAGGATCTCCGGGTAGTTCCTACCCCACACTACACATAACCCAGATGGCTTTGTTTTTAGTTCTCAAGCAACAATGCTGATGTCCTTGAGTCTCATCACCTCCCCACAGGTCAAATCTCTGAGCCTCGCAGATGGAAATGGGTGGTGGAAGGGGCAAATGAAAAGGAAACAACAAAACAAACAGAAAAAGGATTTCTCTGCCTAGCAATCAGGAACAGTCAAGAGCAAAGAACAAGGGGGGAGGGAAGATATCAATAACCAAAAAAAAAAAAACAAACAAACAAACAAAAAGGAGCAGCAGCCTGTTACTGCGTTTTTCTTTCCACAACATCCTACACCCGAAGTGGCTGCATTTCAAGCAGGGTGCAAGAGGTGCAGCCTCCTGTTTGTGACATCAGTCTGGACAGCCATTTGGGGGCTGGCCACCAGGCGAAGGGGGTCTAGAAAGGCTCGGGGTCTCAGCCCATTCTGAGAAGTGTGAACACACACCCGGGGCGGCTCCAGTGACATCCCCCGGGCAGAACACCCCAAGACGAGGGCCTGCAGAGCCAGCTCCCCGGCAAAAACCCCGATAGCTGGAGGCACCCCAAACTCCAGTGGGAGGACACGCGGGCGGGGGAGAGGGGAGACCTGCTGCGGGGCCCAGGCGGTGCAGAGGGAGGAAGGGGAAGCAGAGGCTCTGACAAAGAGGCTGGGGACCAAGAGGGGCCCACGCGTGGAGAAGAGATGGGGAGGGGAGGGGAAGGGAGGCCCGCCCGCCCGCCCCGCGGCGCCTACTCGCCTCCCCCTGGAACAGATTCATCCTCCGCACTCGGAACTGAGGGCCACATGGGGGAGTTGGGGGCAGCTCCACCCCGCGGGCCGCGCGCACCCCCGCCCGCCGCCCCCAAACAGGCCAGATCCGGAGCGGAGGCCCGCCGAGGGGTGGGCTTCAGGGAGTCCCCTCTCCCCCACGGGCTTCGGCCTCGCCCTCCCTCCCCCTCTCGGGCTCCGCTAGCCACATGCCCCCCCTCCCAGCCGGCTACCCCAAGCCCCGCCCCGGCCACGCTCCCAAATCGAGGCCCCGGCTCTGGCGCGGCCCACTAGGCCGCGAACCAACCATAAACAAAACCTCCGACGGTCGCCGCGGTGGGGAGGGGGGGCGCCAAGGCTCGCTCGGCCAGGAGGTGGACAGTAGAGGGGACACACGATACCAGGAGGCCTACCGGGGCAGGGGGCGGTGGGGAGAGGGGGGAAAAGAGGGAGGGGAAAAGGGGAATCGCGGATTTAAAGGAGCCGCGGACAATACCCGGCCCCGCCGCGCTGCCGCTGCCGCCGCCGCCGCCGCCAACGCCGCTGCGCTCCCAACTTTACCTCAGTCTCCTCCACACTGACACCCCGGGCCGCGCCGCCCCTGTCACGTGATGAGATGTGCCCTCCTCCCCGCCCCCCTCCCTCCTTGCCCCTCTCGCGCTCGCTCTCGCGCCTTTCCCCTCCCACTTGCCTGCCTGCGTCCCTTGGCACGTGACGCGAAAAGGGGCCGCGCACGCTTTGCGTGCGCGCGCCGCCGCGCCACGAGACGCCGTGCTCGGGCAGCGCGCGCCCGCCCCTCTTCCTACACGGCGGCCCCGCCCCTCACGTGACACACGGACCCATCCTCTCGCTGGCGTAGTTCCGTCGCTCTCAGTTGCCATCGATGCCCCGAGTCACGTGCTGGAGAGCGGCGGGGAGGCGGTCCTTCCGCCCTAGCCCTCCCCCGTCCGCCATGTTTTTAGGTCGGGTCAGTCGGAGTTGTTCCCTGTAAGGAAATGGCTGGGGAGCTTCGGAGATCCCTGGCGCCGTGGGGTTGGCAGAGCCCCTGGTGATAGGGCAGGACAGCGGCGCCAGCCAGAGCGGCGCCGTGTGGAGTAGGGAGGCCATGGCGCCTACCAGTAACTGGCTGTCCGGGGTGAATGTCGTGCTGGTGATGGCCTACGGGAGCCTGGTGAGGAGACCCACACGCCACCCTGCGGTCGTCTCTGCACAACGGAATAGGGTCCTTCTCTTGAGCCGATCCCGCCCTCGTTCTCCACCCGCTCACCTGCGCTCATTCGGGGCATAGGGACCTGGAGGTCCAGGTCGCCGACTCGGTCCGCCCGCCCCGGGCCGAGCACCCACCCTCTGAACCCAAGACCCAGATCCTCCACCCGCCCCGCGGAGGCAGCCTTGGCCCCAGAATAACCCGAAGATCCCCTGAGCGCGAACCTGGGGATTTGAAGTGTGAGCATGCTGTTTATCGTTCTCCTTTTTAAAATTATTATAAGACCCTTTCACTTTTCTCATCTCTTGGACAGGTGTTTGTACTGCTATTTATTTTTGTGAAGAGGCAAATCATGCGCTTTGCAATGAAATCTCGAAGGGGACCGCATGTCCCTGTGGGACACAATGCCCCCAAGGTAGGTCCTTAAGACACAGAATAAGCCTGCTTCTCCATTGAGTGCGACCTACGATGATCTTTTCTTTGCTGTTGGAGATGTTGATGCTAATTCTCCTGTTTCCTTTCCTGGACTGAACAGACAGGGGCTCTTGAGTAAAACCTGTTCGGTGCTGTGGCTTAACAGTAGCTTATCCAGGAGCTTGATTTTTTTTTTTTTCTGTCTGCAGAAGGAAGGGTTGAATTAAAATCGCTGGCTTTTTGTAGTGTAAGAGCACTTCTGATCCAAACCCACACAAACTGACACGACTCCAGTATATAAGTGAAGTATAAGGAATTTATTCTTAAGTTTAAAAGTGAAAATAAGGCCAGTCCACATACTTACAAAAAGACAACACCAAAAGACAAAGACAAACCTCAGCTGAGGGATCCCAGGCCGGGACTCAGATTGGCTCTGAGATAACCAGGCTTGAAATTCACCCTCCTTTAAAAGGGAAAAGTGGAGGGGTGTCTGCATGATTAGAGGGGTCTGCATGTCCTCTAATTTATCTTTGGGGTAAAAGTCTCAAGGAGTTAACATTCTATTCTTAACCTTCTAGGGAGAAAGCAAGCAGTGTTTACAGAAGCCAAATGGACAAGTTAACATACAGCTGAGGAGGCAGGGGTTACAGGGTATGCAGTTTCAGGATAAACATTCGTATCCGCCAGGTGCGGAGCTGAAACAATTAGTGCATTAGTGTATTTCATCTTACCTAGTTTCTACGACACGTTTTCTACTTTAATGGACAAGTCTAAATTTGGGGAATTCTATTTTCTCACAGTAGTATGATGTTCCTGATGGTTTTTAATTTTTGCTTTAGGTGATTAGAATTAGTCCCAATTCAGTAAGAGGGTTGGCTTTGTAAGACTTTACATTTAAAAAAAAAAAATTTAACAATAAAGAAAACCAGATCACCCTGGTACATTGAATGCTGGGGATCAAGTTCAGGACCTCGTGATTGAGAGTTGAGTGCTTTATCCATTGCACCACCTCCCTGGTCACAAGCCTTGGATTATTAAGAGCTCCATAAATGCCATTACTAATACTACAAACTGAAATCTAAGAAAATAAAAAGGACTTACCTGAAAACAATACAAAAAATATTGAACAGTTCCTTTGCACTTTGTTCTTAGGTGATTTATTTATGTTTTGTCCTTGTTTTAAAAAGTCTGCTGAGGAGGCTGGGAAATAGCACAATAATTGTGCAAAAGATTTTTACTGCCTGAGATCCTATGGTGATTTCTGCCTGTGTGTTTTACAGGCATCTCAAGCCTGATAATGGCTGTATGTGTTTTTTTTTTTTAATTATCTTTATTTATTAGATACAGACAACCAGAAATTGAGAGGGAAGAGGGTGAGAAGAAACAGACACCTGCAGTACTTCTTCACCATTCACAAAGCTTTCCCCCAGCAGGTGGGGACCAGGGACTGGAACCTGGGACCATGTACACTCAACCAGGTGTGCCACCACCCGACCTCTCAGTTTTTTGTTTTTCTTCTTCTCCTTCTTCTTCTCCTCCTCCTTCTCCTCCCTCTCCCCTTCCCCCTCCCCCTCCTCCTCCTTCAGTTATAGGGAATGAACCCAGTGCATCATAGTTGGTGATTCCTCTGAGCAGCCTTCCCTCAGCTTTTTATTCAGCCTCCTTAGAAGGGGGTGGGGATGTGTGGGGAGAAAGGAATAGCACCAAAGCACAGTTCCACCATTCTTTTGTTCAATTAATGGTGTTTCCCTGTTGTGCCAAGGGATTCCACCTATTCACTTGTTAAAGGTTTGTGCGACACCCACTGAACCATATCCCCACCCCTAAATCACAACTCTTGATGGCCCCTGCCCCACCCCTCTTTGTTGTTTCTGTCCTCCAGAGTAATTGTTCCCCTTACCAGCTCCTATTTATTTATTTATTTTGCCATCAGGATAATCACTGGGCTTAATGCCTGCACTACGAGTCCACTGCTCCTGGAGGCCATTTTTACCTTTTGTTGCCCATGTTTATTGTGGCTGTTATTGTTTTTGGATAGGACTGACAGAAATCAAGAGAGGAGGGGGAAGATAGACACCTGTAGATCTGCTTCACCATTTGTGAAGCGAGCCCCTGCAGGTGGAGAGCCAAGGGACTCTAACGAGGATCTTTTTTTTTTTTTTTTTTTTTTGTGCGCTTCATGCCATGTGAATTTTTTTTTTTTTTTTACTTATTCCCTTTTGGTGCCCTTGTTGTTTTATTGTTGTAGTTATTGTTATTGATGTCGTCATTGTTGGATAGGACAGAGAAATGGAGAGAGGAGGAAATGGAAAGAAAGATAGACACCTGCAGACCTGCTTCACTTGTGAAGTTTCCTCCCCCCTCCCCCCGCAGGTGGGGGCTGGGGACTTGAACCTGGGTCCTTGTGCTCTGTAATGTGTGCAGTTAACCAGGTGTGCCACCAGCCTGTACCTGAAAGTTTCTTTGCATGACCATTATGCTATATATCTCCACCCCACCAGCCTCCTTTTAAGATTATTTAGGCTGTAGAGTTAGCTCATTTGGTAGGGCACATGCCTTCATATGTACATGACATAAGTTTGAGTTTCAGCACCACACTGGAGTGCCATGATACCTAGAAATCTTGAATGATGTGTGTGACCTGTCTCTCTCCTCTGGGGCGGGGGGATCTTTTTTCCTTCACCTGGGAGCAGTAAAGTTGTTCATTCAAGAGACATTGACTTTGCTAAAGAAATTTACCCTCTTAAAAGAAAAAAAGATAATAAAAGTTTAGAGGGATAGCTCACTGGGTGAGGTGCTTGCACCACCTTGCACACAGCCAACATTTGAGCTGTGGAAGGGTCAGTGTCAATGAGGAAACTAGTATTTTGTCTTTTTCTGTCTAATTGAATGAAAAGGAGCCTGGAGCCATGAAATCACAAGTACCCAGTTCCACAAAAAAGAAAAGGCTGTGGGGATCGGGTGGTGGTGCAGTGGGTCAAGCACATATGGGCGCAAAGCAAGGACCGGTGGAAGAATCCTGGTTCAAGCCCCTGGCTCCCCACCTTCAGGGGAGTCGCTTCACAGGCAGTGAAGCAGGTCTGCAGGTGTGTCTTTCTCTCCCCCTCTCTGTTTTCCCCTCCTCTCCACTTCTCTCTGTCCTATCCAAAAATGAGCTACATCAACAATAACAATAATAACCACAATAAGGCTACAACAACAAGGGCAACAAAAGGGGGGAAAATGGCCTCCAGGAGCAGTGGATTCATGGTGCAGGCACTGAGCCCCAGCAATAACCATGGGGGCAAAAAGAAAAGAATAGTAAAAAGAAAAGGCTGTACTTAGTGACAGCGCACTCTATGCAGTTCTGCAGATTAAACTCAGGAACTCCTATCGGCATGTCCTGTGCTCCACTGCTATATCCTCTCCTAAGTGGCATGATTTTTTTCCCCCTTTCATTTTTTTATGCGTTTATTTGAGGGGCTAGCTGGTGGCACACCTGGTTAAGCACACATTATAATGCATAAGGACCCATGTTCCAGCCCCTGCTCCCCACCTGAAGGAAAGCTCAGTAAGCACTGAAGTAAGTAACTGCAGGTGTCTGTCTATTTCCTCCTCTAAATTTATCTCTGTCCTGTCAAATGAAGAAATATATATATGTGATAGAGACAGAAATTGAGAGTGGAAGGGAGCACTGTAGTGACTGGGGGCTTAAACACCAGACCTTACTTATGGTAATGTGTGTGCTCTACTAGGTGCACCCCAATTTTTTTTTCCTTACAGGCTAAAGGCCTTTTGCCTTTCTTTTTTTCTTTTTCCTAATTTATTTGGTAGGACAGAGAAATTGAGAGGTGTGGAGAAGGTAGACACCTGGGCAGGAGTAAATAGCATAATGGTTATGCAAGGAGTCTCCTCTGATGCCTGAGGATCCAATGTCTCAGGTTCGATACCCTGTACCCCCATAAGTCAGACCTGATCAGTGCTCCGGTAAAAAAAAAAGGGGGGGGATGTAGGGAGGGACATCTACAGACCTGCTTCACCACTCATAAAGTATCCCCCCTGCAGGTGGGAGTCAGGGGCTCAAACCCTAGTATTTTCACACGGTCACATGTGCATTCAAATAGGTGCACCACCACCTGGCCCTTAGGTTAGGTTTTATTTTATTTATTAGTGAGAATCTGAACAGATCAGAGAGAGAGAGATGTGGGGGGAGAGTGCCAGCCCCTGTGGTGGGAGAAGAGAGCTGGAGGTTAAAACAGAACAGAGCATCATTCTGGCATATATGTAACTAGGGACTTGAGACCTCAGATTTACCAATTCAACACTTTATCCACTACACTATTGTGCCTCTTCTTGATGTCTAATTTTCTGTTTGCAGCCAGGGGAAGCCCTACTTTGATCCTCCGTGATGCATATACCAAAATAGAGCTCTGGATTCTCTCTCTTTTTAAATTTTTAAAAATTATTTATTTATTTATTGGATAAAGAGTCAGAAATCGAGAGGGAAGGGAGGGATAGAGAGGGTGAGAGACACCTGCAACACTGCTTCACCACTTGCAAAACTTTCCTCCTGCAGCTGGGGACTAGGGGCTTGAACCTAGGTCCTTGCACACTGTAATGTGTGCTCAACCAGGTGTGCCACCACCTGGCCCCTTTTTAAAATTTTTTAATAATATTTATTCCCTTTTGTTGCTTTTTTATTGTTGTAGTTATTGTTGTTGTTGTTACTGATGTCGTCATTGTTGGATAGGACAGAGAGAAATGGAGAGGGGGGAAGACGGGGAGAGAGACCTGCAGACCTGCTTCACCACCTATGAAGCTACTCCCACTTTGCGCCCCCTGCGCTTAATCCGCTGTGCTATTGCTACCGCCTAACTCCCTGGATTCTTTTTCTCTACCTCTCCATCTCATATGAATTTCTTTCTCATGTGAAATTAATAAATTTTTTAATAATGACTATTATCATTAAATGCCTCTCCCACTAAACTACAATTTTTTTAAATATTTATTTTATTCCTTTTTGTTGCCCTTGTTTTATTGCTGTAGTTGTTGTTGTTGATGTTATTGTTGGATAGGACAGAGAGAAATGGAGGGGGGAGAGAAGGACAGACAGCTGCAGACCTGCTTCACCACCTGTGAAGCAACTCCCCTGCAGGTGGGGAGCCGGGGGCTCAAACTGGGATCCTTACACTGGTCCTTGCACTTTGCACCACCTGCGTTTAACCCACTGCACTACTGCCAGACTCCCTAGACTATTTAAAGATGAGAGTAGGGCAGATAGCATAATGGCTATGCAAAGAGGATCTGGGTTTTGTCTCTATCCCAATAAAATTCAAAAAATGGCTGTCAGGAGCAGTGGATTCATAATGCTGGCACTGAGACCCAGTGATACCCTGGAGGCAAAAAAAAAAAATTTTTTTTCTTTTTACTCCTGTACTGTAAGACATACACAAAAATATATATAATGGAATTGCTTGTGACATTTACAGCTTTCCTGACAACCCGAAATAATCTTGAACATAGATATATATATAGAATAAAAGCAAACTGGAGATACATGAGCATGAAGGAGCCAGCTGTATAGTTCACCTGGGGAGTGAAGTGACTCCCCTGCAGGTGGGGAGCCAGGGCTCAAACTGGGATCCTTGTGCCAGTCTTTGCACTTTGTGCCATGTGTGCATAACTCGCTGCACTACTGCCCAACCCCCGGTCCTTGCCTTCTTACTATGTGCATTTAACCTGGTGCTCTTCTCCCTACTCCCTTGTTTTTTTGTTTTTGCTTTTATTTTTGTTTGCCTCCAGGGTCTTGTTTGTCTCTGGGGCTTGTCTTTTGTTTGCCTCCAGGGCTTGTTTGTCTCTGGGGCTTGTTGCCAACACTACAAATCCATGGCTCCTAGAGGCCATTTTTTCTATTTTATTGGCTAGGACAGAGAGAAATTGAGATAGATAGGGGAGATAGGGAGACAGAAAGATACTTACAGACTTGTAAGAGTCCTCCCCTGCAGGGGGAGAGCTGGGGACCTGGGGTCTCGAACCGGGATCTTCGCATGAGTCCTTGTGCTTAGTACTATGTGCACTTAAACTGATGCCCCGCCCCGCACCCCCCTTTTTTTGTCTTTTTTTTTTTTTTTTTTTTATCAAATCACTGCTCTGCTCTGGCTTATGGTGGTACAGGGATTGAACCTGGGACTTTGGAGACTCAGACATGAGTTCCTGCATAACCATGCTATTTACTCTCCACCCTAGGTAGCTTTTTTTTTTTTTTTTGCCTCCAGGGTTATTCTCGGTACCTGTACCAGGAATCCTTCTTTCTTCCCCCTTTTGTTGCCTTTGTTGTTTTATTGTTGTTATTGATGTCCTAATTAGATAGGATAGAGAGAAATGGAGAGGGGAGGGGAAGACAGGCAGGGAGAGAAAGACGCCTACAAGACCTGCTAGGGCCTTAGTCTAGGGCAGTGACTCTGTGGACAAAGACTGGACTGCTGAGCATGAGGTTCTGAGTTCAATCCTGGCACTTTACTTGTCAGAGTAATGTTCTAGTTCTATAACAACTTTTTTAAAAATGAAATTCTACAGTACACTATATGTATTAATACAGTATGCTATATATACTACAGTACATTGTATATATTGTTAGAAAGCACATGATTGCCTGGGGAGGGAGAGTTTAACTGCAAAAGAGTATTGAATATTTTAGATGATTGAAATCTTCTGTATCTTGTAGTAATTGAGTGGGTGTATTCATTTGTCAAAAACACATCAGTCTACACACTTAAAATGGATGCATCAAAGTTTGCAGAACTCAAAAAAAATTTTTTCCCATTTGTATAAACTTCAAAATCAGAAAAAGTTCAATATATTTAGGCTGACACATGGTAAAACTGAAGAAAAATAAGGCTGTTATTAAGACAAATTTTGTTTAACCAGGGATGTGTAGACAAGTTTTTTTTTTCCTAAAAAAAAAAAAAATTTTATTAATGAGAAAGACAGGTGAGAGAAAGAACCAGACATCACTCTGGTACATATGCTGCTGGGGATTGAACTCAGGACCTCATGCTTGAGAGTCTAGAGCCTTAGCCATTGTGCCACCTCCCAGACCACAATAATTTTTTCATTTTAATGAGATACTGATAGAATAATGAGAGAGAGAGCACTGCTCAGCTCTGGCTTATTGTGATGCTGAGGATTGAACCTGGGACTTCAAAATCTCAGGCATGATAGTTTTTTGCGGAACTATTAGGCTGTCGCCCCAGCCTGTACACACAAGATTTCAAAGGTAGGGGTGAAGTTCCTATTTTTGTTTGTTTGTTTTATCAGAGCAGTGCGAAGCTCTGGTTTGTGGTGGTGTGGGGGGACTGTGGAGCTTCTTTGCATAACCATTATGCTTTCTACTCCTGCCCAAAGTTCCATTTCTTAAACTAATGGGTACAGGTAGATACTTATGTTCGTCCTAATATGATATCTACACCACCAACTTAACACATACACACCCTTTTTGTTGTTTTATTTTGCTGGGATTTGCACCACTCTCACTTTTTTTTTTAAAGGTTTATTTATTAATGATAGAGACTGGAGAACTAGCAGCATATGCAATACCAGGAATTGAACTCAGTACCTGTAGATAGAGGATGAGAGGTGCAGTACTGCTCCAGCACTCATGAAGCTTCCCTTTTGTGTTCCCATTTGGTGGTCAGGGTAACCCATGGGCAAGTTAAAGTGTACTTTCTATTAGGTGAGCCACCTCCCAGTGGTCATCCTAATGACTTAATTAAATTTGTTCATTAATGAAAGAGAAGCTTCATGTTGACATATGCAGTGATGCTGGAGATTGAATTCAAGACTTTGTAGGTCTAGCACTTTTTTAAAAATTTTTATTTTATTTATTTATGACAGAGAAATTGAGAAGAGAGAGGGAGATAGAGAAGGAAAGAGACAGAGAAATACCTACAACCTGACTTCACCACTCATGAAGCTTTCCCCCTGCAGGTGGGGACCAGGGGCTTGAACCCACGTCCTTTTACACTGTAATATGTGTGCTTAACCAGGTGCGCCACTGCTTGGCCTCTGCAAGCCCAGCACTTTAATCATTGTATCTTGAATCTTGAGGTCTGGGAGTTAACACTTTGGCTAGAGTGTTGGACTTAAATGCATGAAGTTCTGAGTTCAATCCCCTGCATCATGTGTGCCAGAGTGATCCCCCTGCCCCCCAAGAGCACTTCTCAGCTCTGTCTTATGGTGTTACCTGAAATTGAGCCTGAGACCTTAGAGCCTCTGGCATGAACATCTTGTGTAACCACTTTCTCCCTTGCCCATTTCTTTCATGTTAGTAGGTAAATTCTTTAAATAATTCAGCTTTTTGAAAAAAGTTTATTTACTTTATGTGAGATAAAGAATTTCACTGAATGAGGGACTGGGAGAGGCTCACCCAGTAGAGCACACCTGTGGACATGCCAAGCAAAGGGGACATTTTGTTTGTTTGTTTTACCACCAGAGTTATTGCTTCTTCTTCTTCTAGCGTTTGCCAGAGTTATTGCTGGGTCGTAGTAACTGCACATAAATCCACCACTCCTGGTAGCCACTTTTTCCTTTTTATTTTCCTTTTTTATTTGATAGGACAAAGAGAAATTGAGAAGGGAGGAGAAGGTAAAATTCTTCTTCTAGCGTTTGCCCTTCTTCCGTAGCCAGTCAACAGGTCAGGTTGAAAGCTGTCAGGAGCTGCTTGTTGCTGGCTTTGAAAGTGACTGGGATCCATGTGGATTCAGTCGGCTAGGAAGGATCGTCAGTTTCCCCAATGAATGGGTACTCACGGGATGCACCACGAGAAGGTCGATCCAATGCATCCCAAGGTAAAATAAGTGTATTAAAACAAAGTTGTTGTTTTCCTCACATGAGAAAAGTCAGCATACCACTCTGGCACATGCATCTTCAGGGATCAAGTCAGGAGCCTTGAGCATGTCAATCTCATATTCTACCAGTTGAGCTTTTTCCCTACTACAAATTCTTAATTTTTACCTCTTAGTATCAGTAATCAAAAGAGTTTCTTTGCTGTTCTTAGCTGCTTACAATTTGCTCTGTCCCGTTTGCCAGACTGATAGGAAGCAGAATATAGCATAAGTAACGGTGTACTCCTCTCTCTACTTGAACAGGACTTGAAAGAGGAAATTGACATCCGGCTGTCCAAGGTTCAGGATATCAAGTATGAACCACAGTTACTTGCAGATGATGATGCAAGACTACTACAACTGGAAACTCAGGGGTATCAGAGTATGTGGCAAGCTTTTGGGGGATAATTCAATGAAAGTCATAAATTCATAATGCTTTTGATTTTAGGGTTCTCAACAACTGCATGGCTGCTGTGTCTCTGAATATATAGCAGATGTATGGAGTCAGCTTATTAGCTTACTGGAGTTTAGAGAGCTTTGGGAGAGTTATTCCTGAGACCGATGTCTTTCTCAACAGGTTGCTACAACTATCTATACAGAATGAAAGCTCTGGATGCCATTCGTGCTTCTGGTAAGGGCTACTCAAAAGGGTCCATTCAGGTTCCTGAAAGCTCACGGGGGGAGGGGGCACTTTGTGTACACTAGAATTTGTTCCTTTTTTAAATAGGATTTTATATATTCATTTATTTTTATTGCCACCAGGGTTATCACTGGAACTTGGTGCCTGCACAATAAATCTACCACTTTTGGTGGCCTTTTTTTTTTTTCTCTTTTCTTTTGATTAAGACAGATAATTGAGAGGGGAAGGGGTGGTAGGGAGGGAGAGAGCAAAAGAGACAACCTGCAGCAGTGCTTCACCACTTGAAGCTTCCCTCTTTCAGGTGAGGACTGGGGGGCTTGAACTCAGATCCTTGCACATGGTAACCTGTGTACTTAGCTAGGTATACCACCAGAATTTGTCCTTTCTGCACATTCATGGAGAATTTTTCCTAGAGTTTGAAAGTACTAGGTTATTCTCGCCTGAAGAAACAAGTAAGCTGCCTGCATCATTTCTTCAGGCAAGAGTAACCTAGTTTTATAAACTAGATGCTGGTAGTTTCTTCCAAAGGTAAGTGACATCTGTTTTTTCACTAAGTCCAAGGCAGCTAGTTTGTACTTTGTTTTTCTTTATTTTTCTTTATTTTTACTAGAGCACTGTGCAGGTCTGGATTATAATAGAGCTGGAATCATTTTAACTTAACCACTATGCTATCTCCCCTATCTAATGGTTCTTCTTTTTTTTTTTAATCTTTATTCACTTATTGGACAGAAATTGAGAGGAAAGGGGAGATAGACACCTGCAGCCCTGCTTCACCACTTGTGAAGCTTTCCCCCTGCAGGTGGGGACTTGGGGACTTGAACTCTGGTCCTTGCACATTGTTACATGTGCACTCAAGCAAGTGCGTCACCACCACCCCCAATAGTTCTTATTAAAGCCAGATGGGGACACTATTGTATGTCATTGGTTCAGCTTATCACCAGTGACCATTCAGACACAAGTAATGTACTTACATTTTGTTTCATTTTTTGTTTTTGCCACCAGGGTTATTACTGGGACTTGGTGCCTGCCTAACAGCTCCACCCCAGCAATTTTCTTTTTCTTAATAGAATGTGAGATGGAGAAAGAGATATAATACATACTTTTGGGGCTAGGCAATGCCACACCCCATGATGTTACTATGCGTAAGGACCGGGTTCAAGCCCCCCAGCCCCACCTGCAGGGGGGAAGCTTCATGAGAAGCAAAGCAGTGCTGTAGGTCTTTTTCTCTCTCTTCAGTCTGTCTCCCCTTCCCTTCTCAATTTTTTGCTATCCTATCAAATAAAATAAATTTAAAAAAATTATTCTTTTAACATCATTAGAAAGAAACAGCTCCTTAGATAATGTGTTTGCTTTGTCATAAACATGATGAACCAGATTTGAGCCCAAGCCACACCTTACTGAAGAAAGCTTCAGTTCTGTAGTGTTTTTATCTATGTCTCTTTTTACATAAGGACAAAGGTGACCTGGGGAGTGGTGAAGCCCAATGATAACAACAAAAACCCTTCCCAGCTCCCCCTATTGATTAATTCATTTCTTTTTTAAATTTTTATTACTAATGATTAATAGTAGATTATAGTTCTACACCAAACCCACCACCAAAGATCTGTATCTCTACCCTTCCACCTTTCAGTGATGACTACCAAGGTTCTTTTATTTTATTGCTACCAGGTTAATCGCTGGGGCTTAGTGTTAGCACTGCAAATCCACAGCTCCCAATGGCTTTTTTTTTTTTCCCTCCAGGGTTATTGCTGGGACCCAGTGCCTGCACCACGAATCCACTGTTCATAGAGGCTTTTTTCCCCCTTTTGTTGCCATTGTTGTTTTATCGTTGTTGTGGTTGTTGTTGTTGTTATTGATGTCGTCGTCGTTGGATAAAACAGAAATCAAGAGAGGAGGGGAAGACGGAGAGAAAGACACCTGCAGACCTGCTTCACCAACTTGTGAAGCAGACCCCTGTTTTTTTCTATTTTTCTTTACAGAACAGAGAGAAGTGAGGGGGGGGGAGATAGAGAGGAAGAAAAAGCTACACACTTGCAGATTGCTTCACCACTTGTGAAGTATCCTCCCTGCATATGGGGAGTAGGGACTCAAACCCAGATCCTTCTGCATGGTGATATGTGCGCTTAACTGAATGTGCCACCACCTGGCCCTCACCACCACAAATCTTAAAAACAGTTTGCTTCTTATTTGTTTTCAAGTTTATGAGTATCAGACCTATAGATTGCACATATGAGCAAAACTATCCAGTAGTTGACTTTTTTTTTTGCCTCCAGGGTTATTGCTGGAGCGCCACCACCCGACTCCCATAAATAAATATTTTTTTTTAAAAATTTTAAAAAGTCACTGTTGGGAGTCGGGTGGTAGTGCAGTGGGTTAAGCGCACATGGTGCAAACTGCGAGGACCGGCGTAAGGATCCCGGTTCAAGCCCCCAGCTCCCTACCTGCAGGAGAGTTGCTTCACAGGCAGTGAAGCAGGTCTGCAGGTGTCTTTCTCTCCCCCTCTTTGTCTTCCCCTCCTCTCTCCATTTCTCTCTGCCCTATCTAACAATGATGACATCAGTAACTACAACAACAATGAAAAACAACAAGGGCAACAAAAGGGAAAAAAATATATATATATATATATATGAAGTCACTTATAAATTGGTGAGTTTTGGGGTGATTTTTTTTTTAATATTTATTTTATTTATTTATTCCCTTTTGTTGCCCTTGTTGTTTTATTGTTGTAGTTATTATTGTTGTTGTCGTTGTTGGATAGGACAGAGAGAAATGGAGAGAGGGAGGGGAAGACTGAGAGGAGGAGAGAAAGATAGACACCTGCAGACCTGCTTCACCGCCTGTGAAGCGACTCACCTGCAGGTGGGGAGCCGGGGTTCGAACCAGAATCCTTATGCCGGTCCTTGTGCTTTGCGCCACCTGTGCTTAACCCGCTGCGCTACAGCCCGACTCCCCTGATTTTTCTTTTTTTAACGGTTGTTTTAACTTGATCTCAGGAAGGAGTGATGTGCTACAATAATAAATCCTTGCCATGCCACCAGAAGTTGACTGGGATTTATTTTTCTAGCCAGCTGTGGAAGCTTGAACCAGTCAAAGGGCTTTAAATTCAGCCAGATTTTTGTTTAACACTAGCGAGTCCTTGTGGGCAGTTCAGTATGCTGTTGACCCTGAGTTCACAGGTGAAGTACAGCTTCTTGAGTCCTAGGAATATCTCCTTCACCCCTTACCTATCCTTAACCACACATGTCTGCAGTTGTATTTTATTGAGTTTTCAGGTGATCCTGGTTGCTTTTTCTAGTTTTGACTAGGGGAGTAATGTGAGACAGCCGCTACTCTATAGCCACACCTCCAGGTGTGTCTTTTTTTTTTTTTTTTTTGGCCTCTAGGGTCACTGGGTGCCTGTACAATGAATCTACTGCTCACAGCAGTCTCTCTCTCTCATTTTATTATTATTTTTTATTTATTGGATAGAGACAGCCAGAAATTAAGAGGAAAAGAGAAGAGACACCTGCAGTACTGCTTCACCACTTGCAAAGCTTTCCCCCTGCAGGTGGGGACCAGGGGCTTGGATCCAGGTGCACCACCACCTGGCCCCTCTTTTTTTTTTTTTTCATTTGACAGAACAGAAAGAAATTGAGAAGATTGGGCAAGAGACACCTGCAGCACTGCTTCACCACTCCCTGCAGGTGTGGACAAGGAGCTTGACCCTGGGTCCTTACACATGGTAACATGTTTGCCACCTTTTGGTCCCCATCCTATTTGTAAGTTTGGGATATTAACTAGAAATATTAACAAATAGAGAGTCAGGAAGGTTGCTGCATGAGTAGAACACATTTTTTTCCCCCCTCCAGGGTTATCACTGGGGCTTGGTTGCTTGCACTGCAAATCCATTTTTTCCCTTTTTTTTTTTTTTTTTCCTATTTTATATTATAGGACAGAAATTGAAAGAGGAGAAGGAGATAGAGAGGGAGATAGAGAGGGAGAGAAAAAGAAAAATACCTACAGACCTGCTTCACCATTAGTGAAGCATCCCTGCTGCAGATGAGTAGTGGAGTCTCGAACCCAGATCCTTAACGTGAGTCCTTGTGCTTGGTACTGTGTACACTTAACCAGATGTGCCATTGCCTGGGCTCCTAGAACACATTCTTTATATGCATGACACCTGTGATCCCTGCCACTGTATATGAAAGAATAGTGCTCTGGTCTATCTGTGAGTCTTACTCGAAAAAAAAAGTCTGGGGGCTAGCCAGTGGCACACCCAGTTAAGCGCACATACCACCATGTGCAAGGTCCCCAGTTCAAGCCCCCACTTCCTACCTGCAGGTACTTCACGAGTGGCAAAGCAGGTCTGCAGGTCTTTCATCCTGTCTGTCTCCCTTCCCCTTTCAATTTCTCTTGGTTCTATCAAGTAAAATAGAACAAAAAAGTAAATGGAAAAAATGGCTGCCAGGAGCAGTGGATTCATAGTGCCAGCACCAAGCCCCAGTCATTAATTGGCAATAATAAGTAAATCTTCAGGAGAACAAGCATAGAACTGCGGGTGCACAGTATAGAACTATAGCCCAGTAATCTTAAGATTTTGTAAACCATTATTAAATCACTAAAAATTTTAAATGGGTGTATATATATATATATATATCATTGTGCTATTAATGTCCTCAGAGATTCCGTTTCATGCTGAAGGCCGGCATCCCCGTTCAGTAATGGGCAAGAATTTCCGTTCCTACCTGCTAGATCTTCGAAACACCAGCACTCCTTTTAAGGGTGTTCGCAAGACCCTCATTGACACGCTGCTGGATGGCTATGAGACAGCCCGCTATGGGACAGGGGTAAGCTGGAAGTTCCTTTCTCCTTCAAGAAACTGAATGGCTGACTGCTCCAGACCAGGATCCTTACACTTCTTCCTCTTCCTTCAGGTCTTTGGCCAGAGTGAGTACCTGCGCTATCAGGAGGCCCTGAATGAACTGACCACAGTGTGAGTTGTGGGGGTGGGTGAGGACATGTCATAGGGGGCTTGTTTGAGAATACTGTAGTGCTGAATTTTTCTCACAGTGAAATTGTCTTTGTCAAGCAGTAAAGACAAAATTCATGATAACATTAAAAAGTTTATTGGTGGGGGCTAGCTAGTGGTGCACCCGGTTGAGGGAACACATTGCCATGCACAGTGACCAGCGTTCAAGAAGACCTTGTTCCATACCTGAAGGGAGGATGCTTCCATGAGCAGTAAAAAAGATCTGCAGGTCTCTATCTTTCTCCCTCTCTATCTCCTCTTCCCCTCTCAATTTCTCTCTGTTCTATCTAATAAAATAGGAAAAAAAGAAAAAATAGTCAATTGGAGCAATGGATTCTTAGTGCACCATGCCCCAGCCATAACCCTATTGGCAATAAAAAATAAAATGAAAATGAAAATTTGTTGGTGGGCCAGTAGGGGGAACACCCATTAGAGAGCACACTTTATCATGTGAAGACCATGGCTCAGCTACCACTAAAGATGCAGTGGGGAAGCTTTGCAAGATGTGAAGTAGTACTGTGGTGTTTCCTTTTCTCTTTCTGTCTTCATCTTTTTCCGTTTTTGTTTTTACCAGAGCTTGCTCAGATCTGCCTTACAGTGGTATTAGGAATTGAACCTGGAACCTCAGAAATTCAGGCATGAGAGCTGCTTGGTATTTATATATTTTTTTCACCACTGTAATCTGGCTTAGTGCCTACATAAACACTCCAGCTCTCATGATGGCCTTTTTTTTTTTCTTTCATTAATAGATGGAGAGACACAAAGGGTAAAGACTTCATAGCACTTCTCCCACCACTCAGGAAGTCTCCCTCCTTCAGGTGGGCCAGGGACTTGAGCCCGGGTCCATAGTAATGCATGTGTGTGTTCTACTGGTGTGCTACCACCTAACCTGTGCCTTTTGAGTAGCCATTATGTTGTCCCCCAGTCCCCTCTATTTTTCACTAGAGCTGGGGGGGGGGTACCAGAAACAGTGTAATCCAAGCCTCAGTGACAACCCTGATGGCCAAAAAAAAAAAAAAAGTTTGTTGGTGGGCAGTGGGGCTGTGGGGGTTAGCTTACCCACTAGAGAGCACACTTCACCATGTGTACAGAACTGGATTTAGATTGCTGGCCACCATGTTAAGGGGAAATCTTCATGGGCACTAAAGCAGTGCCATTGTGTCTTTTCCTCCTTTCTTTCTTTTTATTTATTTTATTTTTTTAAGATTTTTTAAATATTTATTTATTTCCTTTTTGTTGCCCTTGTTCTTATTGTTGTAGTTATTATTGCTGTTGATGTTGTCATTGTTGGATAGGACAGAGAGAAATGAAGAGGGGAAGACGGGGGGGGGGGGGGGGGGGGGAGACACCTGCAGACCCGCTTCACCACCTGTGAAGCGATTCCCTTGCAGGTGGGGAGGCAGGGGCTTGAACCAGGATCCTTAGGCTGGTCCTTTTGCTTTATGCCACGTGTGCTTAATCTTTTTATTTATTTTTAATTATCTTTATTTACTGGATCGAAACAGCCAGAAATCGAGGAATGGGGAGTGAATCTAGAGGAGTGGGAGAGAGAGAGAGATATCTGCAGCCCTGCTTCACCAGCAAGCAACGCTTTCCTCCTACAGATGGGGATTTGGGGGCTTGAAGCCAGGTTCTTGCACATTGTAATGTGTGCTCAACCACGTGCACCATCACCCAGCCCCTTCTCTTTCTGTTTCTCCTTCTTTGTCATTCACTCCCAATTTTAAAAAGGGGGTGGTGGTAGAAGTAGATAGCACAATGGTTATGCAAAGAGACTGTCATGCCTGAAGCTCCAGGGTTCCAGGTTTAATCCCCTGTACCATCATAAACCAGAGCCGAACAGTGCTCTGGTGAAAAATGAAGAAATGAAAAAGCTTCAAAGGCTGAGTGGTGGAGCACCCGGTTAAGCGCACATAGTTAAGTATAAAAAATACAAAAATGGGGAGTCGGGCTGTAGCGCAGCGGGTTAAGCGCAGGTGGCGCAAAGCACAAGGACCGGCATAAGGATCCCGGTTCGAACCCCGGCTGGCTCCCCACCTGCAGGGGAGTCGCCTCACAGGCGGTGAAGCAGGTCTGCTGGTGTCTATCTTTCTCTCCTCCTCTCTTTCTTCCCCTCCTCTCTCCATTTCTCTCTGTCCTATCCAACAACGACAACAACAATAATAACTATAACAATAAGACAACAAGGGCAACAAAAGGGAATAAATAAATAAAATAAATATTTAAAAAAAAATACAAAAATGGACCCAGGCCCTGGCCCACCTGAAGGAGGGAGACTTCATGGGTGGTGGGAGAAGTGCTATGGAAGTCTCTACTCTTTGTGTCTCTCCATTTATTAATGGGAAAAGTGCTATGGAAGTCTCTACTCTTTGTGTCTCTCCATTTATTAATGGGAGAAGTGCTATGGAAGTCTCTACTCTTTGTGTCTCTCCATTTATTAATGGGAGAAAAGGAAAAAAAAAAAAACACCATGAGAGCTGGAGTGTTTGTATAGGCACTGAGCCTCAGATGTTACAGTGGTGGAAAAAATATATAAATAAATACCAAGCACCCAGTTAAGTGGTTAAGTGCAGTCATCCAGATTCGAGCCCCCCATTACTCATCTGCAGGGTGGATGCATAGTGAAGCAGATCTGCAGGTATCTTTTTTCTCCCTCTTTATCCCCCCCCTCTTCTCTCAATTTCTCTGTCCTATCCAATAAAAATAAAAAATCAGGGAGTTGGTCGGTAGCGCAGCAGGTTAAGCGCATGTGGCGCAAAGCTCAGGAACTGGCGTAAGGGTCCTGGTTCAAGCCCCCAGCTCCCCACTTATAGGGGAGTTGCTTCACAAGTGGTGAAGCAGGTCTACAGATGTCTTATCTTTCTTGCCCCCTCTCTGTCTTCCCCTCCTCTCTCCATTTCTCTCTGTCCTATCCAACAACAACAACATCAATAATAACTACAACAATAAAAAACAAGGGCAACAAAAGGGAATAAATAAATATTTTTTAAAAAATCAAAATTAATTTTAAAAAAGGAAAAGAAAAAAATGGCCCCCAGGAGCAGTGGATTCATAGTGCAAGCACTGAGCCCCAAAGATAACCCTACAGGCAAAAAAACTTCTACCAGGAATGGTACAGTTGTGCAGGTATGAAGCCCTGGTGGTAAAATATTAGGTGGTAAAATATTAGTTGTCAGGTCATAGATCATTAGAGTTACCTCTCACATTAGGAAATAGATGCTACTCTACAGACTAATAAGAGAAGCTGCCTGTGTTTATATGCATCTTTTTTTTTTTTTACTCCAGCTCAGTAAAATATCAGAACATAGAGATTTTATCTTTTCTAGGGTTTCAGGGTCTCATGTGAAACTCTCTTATATATAATACAAAAATAATATCTGGGGAAGGCAAAGGGAATAGCATATAAGATTTTTGTGCCTGGGCAGTAGCACAGCGGGTTAAGCGCATGTGGCGCAAAGCACAAGGACTGGCATAAGGATCCCAGTTCGAGCCCCCGGCTCCCCACCTGCAGGGGAGTCACTTCACAGGCAGTGAAGCAGGTCTGCAGGTGTCTTTCTCTCCCCCTCTGTCTTCTACTCCTCTCTCCATTTCTCCATTCCTATCTAACAATGACGACATCAAAAACAACAAGGGCAACAAAAGGGAAAATAAATAAATTTAAATTAAAAAAAAGACTTTTGTGCCTGAGGCTCCACAAAGTTTCAGGTTTAATTCCCCACAGAGAATTAATAAGCCAGAGAACAGATGGAGAGACTGGAGAGATAGCAAAAGACTTTCAGGAGTCAGGCGGTAGCACAGTGAGTTAAGCACAAAGCACAAAGGACCAGCGTAAGGATCTTGTGGCACAAAGGTCCTTGTGGCACAAAGCACAAGGACCAGCGTAAGGATCTCGGTTTGAGCCCCCAGCTCCCACCTGCAGGGGAGTCACTTCACAGGCGGTGAAGCATGTCTGCAGGTGTCTATCTTTCTCTCCCCTCTGTCTTCCCCTCCTCCCTCCATTTCTCTGTGTCCTATCATACAACAACAATAACTACAACAGTAAAGCAACGGCAACAAAAGGGAATAAATATATAAATATTTTTTTAAATAGTCTAAAAAAAGAAAAAAGGTCTTTCATGCCTGGAGACTCTGGAAGTCCATGCCCAGCACTACCATAAGCCAGAGCTGAGTTGTACTCTGGTGCGTGCATGCCTGCCTGCCTTTTTTTTTTTTTTAAGATTTTTATTTATTTATTCATGAGAAGGATAGGAGAGAGAACCAGACATCACTCTGTGTGCTACCAGGGATTGAACTCAGGACCTCATGCTTGAGAGTCCAATGTTTAACTGTGCCACCTTCCAGACCACTCTGCCTTACTTTCTTTTTGTATCTCACTGAAATAAATAAAATGTTTTTAAAAATTTTTAAAAATGTTTAAGTAGCCCAGGAAAGTGGTACAGTGACTAGAGCAATGGACTCAAAAGCATGCCAGTGATGCTCTGGTCCTCCTCCTCTTTTTCTTTCTTTAATAAATGAAGCTTGTGTCGTCTGAGAGGTGGCGCAGTGGATAAAGCATTGGACTCTGAAGCTTGAGGTCCTGAGTTCAATCCCCCGCAGCACATGTACCAGAGTGATGTCTGTTCTTTCTCTTATCTTTCTCATGAATAAATAAATTCTTTAAAAAAAAATAAGTAAATAAATAAAGCTTGAGCATAATGAAATAAAGGGTGAGCCAGAGGCAATCTCTGTAAGAAAATTGGTTCCTGTGCAACTTTTTTTTTTTTTTATTATTGTCTTATTAGAGACCGTTAGAAATTGGGGGCGGGCAGGCGGTAGCGCTGCAGGTTAAGTGCACATGGCGCAAAGCGCACAGACCAGCATAAGGATCCCGGTTCAAGCCCCCGGTGCCCCACCTATAGAGTGGTTGCTTCACAGGCGGTGAACCAGTCTGTAGGTGTCTTATTTTTCTCTCGCCCTCTCTCTCTTCCCTTCTCTCCATTTCTCTGTCCTATCCAACAACAATGACAGCAATAATAATAACCATAAACAACAAGGGAAAATAGCTTACAGGAGCAGTGGATTCATAGTGCTATAGTGCAGGCACTGATCCCCAGCAATAACTCTGGAGACAAAAAAAGAAATTGAGAGGGGAGAGGGTGGTAGAGAGGGAGAGAAACACATGCAGCACTGCTTCACCACTTGCAAAGCTTTCCTCCAGCAGATGGGGCCCAGGGGCTTGAATTTGGGTCTTTGTACGCTGTAACATGCACTCAACCAGGTACGCCACTGCTCAGTCCCTCCTGTACTATTTCTAAGCTACCAGATAAGCTTTTAGTAACTAGTTTATAAGTAAGATAAGCCAGAACTCATTGTAGCTAAAGCTGCATTTGTGGAATGGATGATCCCTAACTGTATTCTTTTAGTCTTCTTTCTGTTCATAAGACCCACCCTTTTTATTCTCCAGGGTCAAAGCACGGAGTGGGAGCTCTCAGCGTCAACACCAGTCAGCAGCCAAAGACCTAACCCAGTCTCCTGAGGTCTCCCCAACAACCATCCAGGTGACATACCTCCCCTCTAGTCAGAAGAGTAAACGTGCCAAACACTTCCTCGAATTGAAGAGCTTTAAGGACAACTACAATACATTGGAGAGTACTCTTTGATGGAACTGAAGGACTCTTGTTGACGGAGCCAGACAGACTACAGTGCATGCCAGGCAGCCTCAAGTCACCTAACTCAGGACCAAGTCTGCTCAGCCCAAGTTCTCACTGCATTAGAGCTCATAGTGCTCATGTCTAGAGACTTACTCTCCAGCGCTTTCTTCTGACCAGTTTCAGTTAAAAAAATTTTTCCCCTCTGGTAACACATTTTTTTCCCTGGAGTTTAACTCAGATGCTATAATTGTTCTCTTTAAAAGTCCTCACTTGGTTTTGATCATAGCTCATCTGCCCTTTTCCAAAGTGAGAGCTGGGATTAGTGGGTTTCGTGTTTTCCGTATCTGTTAAACTGTACACAGTTAAATAGAAAATTGTGTTTGTAGCAAGAACTACTAGGGAGTTCAGGTGAGCCCACAGGTGGTATGTGGAACAGCTTACCTGGTGTTCCACTTAAATCAGGATGTATTGAAAATAAATCTTTGGGGGGAAGTGATGTTTTAAAACATAATACAATTTCCATAATGTTTGGAGATCTGTCCTTTGCTTTTATTTTTATCCCTTACTATCATGAATAAATTGAAAGGGGGGTGATTTGACACCTGGCATATCCTATCCTATCTCCCCCTTGTTTATTGGGGTTATTATGGGACTCTGGAGGATGGGTAGACCAATGCACTGATTTGACTATTTTTTTTAATATTTATTTAGTTTCCCTTTTGTTGCCCTTGTTGTTTTTATTGTTGTTGTAGTTGTTGTTATTGATGTTGTTGTTAAATAGGACAGAGAGAAATGGAGAAGGAAGACAGAGGGCGAGAGAAAGACAGACACCTGCAGACCTGCTTCACCACCTGTGAAGCGACTCCCCTGCAGGTGGGGAGCTGGGGGCTTAAACTGGGATCCTTACGCCAGTCCTTGCCCAACTCCCCTGATTTGACTTTATTTTTTCTTTTTCATCTCTTTTAAAAATATTTATTCCCTTTTGTTGCCCTTGTTTTATTTTTTTAATATTTATTTATTTAAATTCCCTTTTGTTGCTCTTGTTTTATTGTTGTAGTTTTTATTGTTGTCGTTGATGTCTGTTGTTGGATAGGACAGAGAGAAATGGAGAGAGGAGGGGAAGACACCTGCAGACCTCCTTCACCGCCTGTGAAGTGACTCCCCTGCAGGTGGAGAGCCGGGGGCTAGAACCGGGATCCTTATGCTGGTCCTTGCACTTGGCGCCATGTGCGCTTAACCCACTACGCTACCGCCTGACTCCCACCCTTGTTTTATTTTTGTAGTTATTATTGTCGTTATTGGATAAGATAGAGAGAAATGGAGAGAGGAGTAGAAGACGGAGAGAGAAAGATAGACACCTGCATACCTGCTTCACCACCTGCAGGTGGGGAGTAGGGGGTTCAAACTGGGGTCTTTATGCCGGTCCTTGCACTTTGCGCCACCTGCGCTTAACCCTCTGTGCTACGGCCCGACTCCCTGATTTGACTTTAATAAATTAAACAACTAGAAAACGAAGCATCGGGGCCAGGCTGCGGTATACCTGGTAGAGCACACATATTACTATGGTGCAGGGACCTGGCTCAAGTCCCTGATGCCCACCTGCAGGGGTGAAGCTTCATAAGTGTTGCAGGTGTCTCTATTTTTCCCTCTCTATTTACTCCTTTTCTCTTGATATCTTCGTCTGTCAAACAGTAAAAGGGGCCCAGGCAGTAGCACAAGGGCTTAAGCGCACGTGGTGCAAAGTATGAGGATCCCGGTTTGAGACCCCGGGTCCCCCACCTGCAGGGGGGGTTCTCTTCACAAGTGGTAAAGCAGGTGGGCATGTGTCTTTCTCTTCCCCTCTGTCTTCCCTTCTCTCAAATTCTCTCTGTCCTATCCAATAACAATAAGGGCAACAAAAGGGGAAAATGTCCTCCAGGAGCAGTGGATTCGTAGTGCAGGCACAGAGCCCCAATGATAAACCTGGAGGGGAAAAGAAAAAGAAAAATGACTGTTAGGAGTGGTGGATTCATTGTGCAGGCACTAAGCCCCTGCAATAATTGAATTGTAGCATTGAATAAAGGAGGGATGGGTAGATGTACAACACCATATACAGCTTGCACGTGTGAGTTCTCTGGTTCAGTCTCCAGCACTGCCATTTGTCAGAACTGAGCAGTGCTCTAATCTCTTTCTAATGAAAGTAAATTTTAAAAAATAAATACAGCTGGTGCAGTAGTCCACTTGGATAGTGTCCAACTTTTCCATGTATGTGACCCAGATTCAAACCCATCCCACATACTGAAACTTCAGTACTGTGGTTTTTTCACTACTCACTCTTTCTCTGGTTCTCTATCTGTAAGTAATAAAATATGTGACATCCCTTTCTAATGTTTTTTTTACCTCCAGGGTTATCACTGGGGGCTCTGCGTCTACATAAACCATTCCCATAGGGCCTTTTTTTTTTAAATTTATTTCTTTATTGGGGAATTAATGTTTTACATTCAACAGTAAATACAATAGTTTGTACATGCATAAGCTTCCCCAGTTTCCCATTTAACAATACAACCCCCACTATGTCATTTATCATCCTTCATAGACCTGTCCACCCACCCACCCCAGTCTTTTACTTTGGTGTGATATGCCAATTCCATTTCAGGTTCTACTTGTGTTTCCTTTTCTGATCTTGTTTTTCAACTTCTGCCTGAGAGTGAGATCATCCCATATTCATCCTTCTGTTTCTGACTTATTTCACATAACATGAGTTTTTCAAGGTCAATCTAAGATCGGCTGAAAACGGTGAAGTCACCATTTTTTACAGCTGAGTAGTATTCCATTGTGTATATATACCACAACTTGTTCAGCCACTCATCTGTTGTTGGACACCTGGGTTGCTTCCAGGTTTTGGCTATTACAAATTGTGCTGCCAAGAACATATGTGTACACAGATCTTTTTGGATGGATGTGTTGGGTTCCTTAGGATATATCCCCAGGAGAGGAATTGCAGGGTCATAGGGTAGGTCCATTTCTAGCCTTCTGAGAGTTCTCCAGACTGTTCTCCACAGAGGTTGGACCAATTGATATTCCCACCAGCAGTGTAGGAGGATTCCTTTGACCCCACACCCTCTCCAGCATTTGCTGCTGTTACCTTTTCTGATGTATGACATTCTCACAGGAGTGAAGTGATATCTCATTGTCTTGATTTGCATTTCTCTGACAGTCAGAGACTTGGAGCATTTTTTCATGTGTTTCTCGGCCTTTTGGATCTCTTCTGTGGTGAATATTCTGTCCAAGTACTTCCCCCATTTTTGGATGGGGTTATTTGTTGTCTTGTTGTTGAGTCTGGCAAGCTCTTTTTTTTTTTTTAATTTATTTCTTTATTGGGGAACTAATGTTTTACATTCAACAGTAAATACAATAGTTTGTACATGCATAACATTCCCCAGTTTCCCATTTAACAATACAACCCCCACTATGTCATTTATCATCCTTCATGGACCTGTATTCTCCCCACCCACCCACCCCAGAGTCAGAGTCTTTTACTTTGGTGCGATATGAATAGGGCCTTTTTTAAGACAAGGAGAGACACCTGCAGTGCTACTCCACTGCTTGTGAAGCTTTCCCCAGTAGATGAGGACCAGGGACTAGAACCCCAATTCTTGCACATAGTGTGTGCACTCTGGGGTGAGTCACCATCCAACATCTACTGACTTTAAAAAGAAAAAATAATGGGGGTTGGGCAGTAGCGCAGGGGGTTAAGCGCACAAAATACAAGGACCCCAGTTCAGTCTCCCAGCTCCCCACCTGCAGGAGGGTCGCTTCATAAGTGGTGAAGCAGTTCTGCAGGTGTCTTTCCCCCTCTTTGTCCTCCTTTCCTCTCAATTTCTCTCTATCCTACTCAACAACAATAAACAAGGGAAACAATCCTTCAGGAGCAGTGGATTCAAGTGCAGGCACTGAGCCCCAGCAATAACCCTGGAGGCAAAAAAAAAAAAAATACATATATTTGAGAACCAGATTATGACTCTGGCATATGTAATGTCTGAGACAAAACTCGTGACCTCATACTTGAGAATCCAAGTTCTCTACACTTGGCAGTGATAGGGAATTAGAATTTTCCTTCAGAGAACTGATAGGGCTATGTGTACTTAGGGCCATACAGGTATATTAGGACTTCCTAATATACTGAAATACTGAAATTGGGATTGGTCCTTGGTTGTAGAATTATCCGTGTCACTGATAGAAGGCTAGAGAATCAGTATTTCAGATGCCAGGGCAACAAGCCAAGTGACCAATCAACTTCTAGCCTTAGGGGTCACTGTTGAAGGCGCACATGGTTGCTATGGCCACTAAAACCTGGGTGACTGCACCAAACAGAAAGGAGAGCCTGCTCAGTCTCCTAAGCCCACATTAAGAAAATCTGACATGTCTTTGGAAAAGATGTCAGAAGTAGAGGTATGTAGTGGGAAAGGGCTGGATTAAGAGGTTTTCAGATTAATTTATCAGAAGTGGAATTTTGCCATAGTCCCTTGATGTAGTAGGATAAGAATATGACCTGGCACCTAGGTATTCAAATTTTTGTTCTGTAACCCCTGCATATTTGTTTTTTAAAGATTCATTGAGAGAGGGAAGAAAGAAAAGACCAGAACATCACTTTGACACATGCAATGCTGAGGATCGAACTAGAAAACTTTATGCTTGAGGGTCCAATGCTTAATCCATTGTGCCACCTCCCAGTCCACCCCCTCCATGTTTTGCTTTGTTTTCCATACTGGAAGAAGTAGGGCTATCCCCACCTGTAGAAACTTGTTCTCTCTCAGAGGAGGAAGGAAGGAAGGAAGGCCTCTGTCTCCTGGGGTGAGGTCCTGGAGATCAAGGCAGAGGAACAGATCTCCTTTTTCTTGCAGGGTTTTAAAAGCACCCTTGGACTTAAGAAGATGGTTGACAGGTAATCTTTGCTTCTAACTGCTTCCCTGACCCTCCTGGGCTTCCTCAACTCCTTTCTTTTAGGAGATACCTCTCAGCTCTTTTTAAAAAACATTTTATTTATATATTGGATAGAGACAGAGAAATTGAGGAGAGAGACCTGCATACTGCTCCATTATTCATGAAGCCCTCCCCACCTCCCAGCAGATAGAAACCAGCGGCTTGAACCCAGGTCTTTGTACACTGTAATGTGCACTCAAGCAGGTGCACTACTGTCTGCCCACCCTCCACCCCACAGTTCATCAACAATGGTAATAACCACAATGAGGCTACAACAACAAGGCCAACAAAAGGGGAAAAAAATGGCCTCCAGGAGCGGTGGATTCATGGTGCAGGCACCGAGCCCAGCAATAACCCTGGAGGAAAAAAAAAATACCCTACACCACCATAAGCCAGAGCTGAAAAGTGCTTTGATAAAAAAAGAAAAAAAAATTCAGGTCTTAACCAAAAGGAAAGGGGATATAGAGAGGGAGAGTGGTCCAGGAGGTGGCACAGTGGATAAAGCATTGGACTCAAGGATGAGGTCCTGAGTTCAGTCCCTGACAGCACATGTACCAGAGTGATGTCTGATTCTATCTCTCCTATTTTTCTCATTAATAAAATCTTGGAGCCGGGTGGTGGCGAACCTGGTTGAGCACACATGTTATAGTACACAAGGACCTGGGTTTGAGCCCCCAGCCCCCACCTGCAGGGGGTAAGCTTCACAAGTGGCGAATCAGGGCTGCAGGTGTCTCTTTGTCTTTATCAACCCCTTCTCTCTCAATTTCTGGCTTTCTCCATCCAATAAATACAGATAACAAAAAAGTGGTCCAGGAGGTAGCACAGTGGATAAAGCATCGGACTTTCAGGCAGGAGGTCCTGAGTTCAATCCCCAGCAGCATATGTACCAGAGTGATGTCTGGTTCTTTCTCTCCTATATTTCTCATTAATAAATAAATAAAATCTTTAAAAAAAAAAGATAATAAAAAAAAACTTTAAAATGTTGTCCCGGAGGTGGCACAATGGATAAAGAGTTGAACTCTGAAGCGTTCGGTCTTGAGTTCAATCCCCAGTAGCACATGTACAGGAGTGATGTCTGGTTCTTTCTCTCTCTCCTACTTTATCATTAATAAATAAATAATCTTAAAAATATATTTTTAAAAGGGGGGGGCAGGGCAGGCATAGATAGCATAATGGTTTTGCAAAGAGTCTCTCATACCTGAGCCTCCAATATCCCAGGTTCAATTCTCCACACCACCAATAATCCAGAGCTGAGCAGTGCTCTTTTAAAAAAATAATAATAATTTACAGGGCCCAGCTGGTGGTACACTTGGTTGAGCACACACATTACAATCCACAAAGATCCCAGTTCAAGTCTCCAATCCCTACCTTCAGAGGAAGCTTCACAGGTGGAGCAGTGCTGCAGGTGTCTCTCTCCCTCATGGTCTCCCCCTCCCTCTCAATTTCTCTCTGCCTTTATCATAAATTAATTAATTTTTAAAAAGTGGACACAACATAGGGAAGAAAGAAGATATTTTACCCAGTATAGCACACACTTACCATGTGTGAGTGAGTGCAGGCTGGCCACTCTGGGTCCCCCGCACCCCTGGCCAGCAGAAGTGAGGGTCATAGCGACCCCTTCGGAGTCCTGGGGTAGCTCTATGTGCCGAGGGCAAAGTGCTCAGAGACAAGCAGTCAGCTCTGGGAGAGCCTCAGTGGGGCAACTCGTTTATTGAAAGTGAAAGCAAGTACATAATACTCATTACTCAGAAGGTTGAGGTGATCATTAACCCAAACACAAAACAATACAATGCATAGGTACATTTTGACCTGCAAACTATTTGATCACAAGTAGAAAGTTACCATACAAGGTTTGATCACAACTTTCACAATGCATATTATTTCCGCAGGGATAAATTACAGGCACCTCAGGGCAAGGAGAGGAGGGGGCGGGGTTGAGTAACAGAAGCTTGCAGTGGTTTTTCAAATTTGGCCAAACACAATGTATAGCAATGCATGGTCTTTGTTTTAAGGGGAGAGGAAGGGCATGTGCAGAAAGGTAGTCCCCATTCTGAAGAAGCCATGCATTAGTTCAGGAGGTCAGAGGAACCTGCCCTTATCTTGACCGGAAGGGAGAGTCAACCCACTCGGACCTCATGGAAACAACAGCCTGGACTCTCTGGGACAGTGGGCCCATCCTCCAACATGTGAGGACCCAGGTTCAAGCCCTTGGGCACCACATGGGAGTACCATGCAAAGGGGAAGTTTCACAGTTGATGGACTTGTGCAGTGATGTCTCTTTTTTCTGATTCTGTTTGTGTGTGTGTGTGTGTGTGTGTGTGTGTGTGTGTGTGTGTGTGTGTGTGTGTAATTATCTATCCAAAACAAAAGGGGGGAGCATGAGTAACAGGAGTGGTGTATGCAGGTGCTAAATCCACACAAAACCAATTAATACTTTTTTAAAAATTTTTTTTTGCTTCCAGGTTTATTGCTGGGGCTGAGTACCTGCACTATGAATCCACTGTTCCTGGTGGCCATCTTTTTTCCCCCCATTGTTGTTGCTGCTGTTATTGTTGCTGGTGTTGTTGAATAGGACAGAGAGAAATTGAGAGAGAAGTGAAGGACAGAGGGCGAGAGAAAGATAGACACCTGCAGACCTGCTTCACCGCTTGTGAAGCGATCCCCTACGGGTGGGGAGCCAGAGGCTCAGACCGGTATCATTGTGCAGGTCCTTGAGCTTCACGCCATGTGTGCTCAACCTGCTGAACCAGCCCCCTACTGTCATACTTGCACAAGCCCTGAGTTCATTACATAGTATGTTGTGTGTGTGTACAATGCAAAAAAAATTTGACAAAAATACACAAAATGATTATTGAGAAGGTCTGGAGCTATCACTTAATATTTCTATATGGATTTAGTTCTTTAGCCACTTTTTAAAGAAATTTTATTTATTTATGAAAAGACAGGAGGAGAGAGAAAGAACCAGACATCACTCTGGCACATGTGCTGCTGTGGATTAAACTCGGGACCTCATGCTTGAGAGTCCAAAGCTTTACCACTGCGTCACCACCTGGACCACTCTTTAGTCACTTGTAAAAAATACATACATATATATATAGAGAGAGAGAAAGAGAGAGAGGGAGAGAGAGAGAGATTGAAAGAGACCACACAACAAAATTTTCTTCAGTGTGGTGGGTGGGGGCCAGGCTCAAACCTTGTTTGTATACACTCGTTTGTTGTACACTGTCCAAGTGAGCCATTTCACCTGCCCCAAAATTACTTTCTTTTTTTTTTTTTTAAACTTTTGCTTCTTCCCCCTTTTGTTGCCCTAATTGTTTTATTGTTGTTGTTACTGATGTCGTTGTTGTTGCATAGGACAGAGAGAAATGGAGAGAGGAAGGGAAGAGAAAGACAGACACCTGCAGACCTGCTTCACTGCCTATGAAGTGACACCCCTGCAGGTGGGGAGCTGGGGGCTCAAACTGGGATCCTTACACAGGACCTTGTGCTTAGCGCCATGTGTGCTTAACCCCCTGCGCTACCGCCTGACCCCCTACTTTGTTTTTTTTTCTTTTATTTATTTATTTATTCCCTTTTGTTGCCTTTGTTGTTTTATTGTTGTTGTTGTTTATGTCGTTGTTGTTGGGTAGGACAGAGAGAAATGGAAAGAGGAGGGGAAGACAGGGGGAGAGAAAGAGACACCTGCAGACCTGCTTCACCGCCTGTGAAGCGACTCCCCTGCAGGTAGGGAGCCGGGGGCTCAAACTGGGATCCTTATGCCGGTCCTTGTGCTTTGTGCCACCTGTGCTTAACCCACTGTGCTACCGTCCGACTCCCCCCTACTTTATTTTCTTTTCTTTCTTGGAGCAGTTCTGGTTTATGGTGGTACAGGGGATTGAACCTGGGATTTTGGAACCTCAGGCATGTGAATCTCTTTGCATAACCATTATACTATCTACCCCCCTCCTACTTCTGTTTTCTAAAAAGAAAAAGTCATGGGGTGGGGGAGAAGATAGCTCACCCATGACTTTAGGTTCATTCCTCATCACTATAGAAAAAGAGGCCAGGTGGTCCAGGAGGTGGCGCAGTGGATAAAGCATTGGACTCTCAAGCATGAGTTCCTGAGTTCAATCCCCAGTAGCACATGTACCAGAATGATGTCTGGTTCTTTCTCTCTCTCCTATCTTACTCATGAATAAATAAAAATCTAAGTATATATAAATGTTTAAAAAGAAAAAGAGGTCAGGCAGTGGTACATACAGTTGAGCACACGTTAACACATACAAGGATGCAGGTTCAAGCCTCCTGTGCCCACTTGTGGGGTGTGGGGTAAGTTTTACCATCTGTGAAGCAATGTTGCAGGTATCTTTCTTTCTTCCTCTCTATTTCCTTCTCCCCTGCCAATTCTCTTTGTTCTATGAAATAAAAGGGAAAAAGGCCAACAGGGGACCGGGTGTTAGCGCAGTGGGTTAACCACACATGGCACGAAGAGCACATGGTACTAGGACCTGCATAAGGATCCCATTTCCAGACTCCGGCTCCCCACCAGCAGGGGGGGGGGGTCACTTCACAGTGATGAATGAGGTCTGCAGGTGTCTATCTTTCTCTCCCCCTCTCTGCTTTCCCCTCCTGTCTTGACTTCTCTCTGTTCTCTCCAACAATGACAAAAAAAAAAAAAAAAACAATAACAACAGCAATGACAACAACAACAAAATGGAAAGATAGCAGGCACTATGAATGCAAGCCCCAGCAATAACCCTGGAGGCTAAAAAAAAAAAAAGGCCACCGGAAGTAGTGGTTTCATCATGCACGTAGCGTCCCAACAATAATGCTAGTGGTGAAAAGAAAGAAAGAAAAAGAAAAGGAAAGGAAAGAATGGAACAGAAAGAGGAAGAAAAGGAAAGAGGAAAGGAAGGGAGGAGAGGGGAGGGGAAGGGAAAAGGGCAGTCCAGGAGATGGTGAAGTGGCTAAGACACTGAAGTCTCAAGCATGAGATCCTGAGTTAGGTCCCTGGCAGCGCATGTATCAGAATGATGTTCTGGTCTCTCTTTCTCTCTCTCTCTCTCTCTCCCTCTCCCCCTCCCCCTCCCCCTCTCCCTCTTTACCACTCTCCCTTTCCCCTCTCTCTCTCCCCTCCCTCTACCTCTCCCTCTTCTTCCCCTCTCCCTCTCCCCTGTCCCCTCTCCCTCTCCCTGCTCCCTCTCCCTCTCCCTGTTCCCTCTCCCTCTCCCTCTCCCCTCTCCCTCTTCCTCTTCCTCTCCCCCTCCTCTCTCCCTCTCCCTCTCCCCTCTCCCTCTCCCTCTCCCTCTCCCTCTCCCTCTCCCTCTCCCTCTCCCTCTCCCTCTCTCTCATTAATAAACAAAATTTTTCACTGCACTGATGGCTTTTTCTGTCTCCACTCTTTTTTTTTTTTTTTTGCCTCCAGGTTTATTGCTGGGGCTCAGTGCCTGCACTGCTCCTGCAGCTCTTGTTGTTGCTGTTGTTATCATTGATGCTGTTGTTGCTGGATAGGACAGAGAAATGGAGAGAGGAGGGGAAGACAGAGAGGGGGAGAGAAAGATAAGACACCTGCAGACCTGCTTCACCACTTGTGAAGCGACTCCCCTGCAGGTGGGGAGCCGGGGGGCTTGAAATGGGATCCTTGAGCGGGTCCTTGCACTTTGCACCACGTGCACTTAACCTGCTGCACCACTGCCTGACCCCCTCTGTCTCCACTCTTAACTGGTTTGCCCAATGCAAAACAGGTGGCAGAATTCACACACTTGGTGTCTATGGCAAACGACATTGAGTCAGAGGAGAAACCCATATGCCATCCTGAGAATGCAGAACACCGTGGCACAAGAGTTGGCACTGGCCAACCAGCAACTGCTGAAGGTGAGTGAGGATGACCCGAAATCTCTTCTACCACTGCTCTCTACCCATGCCATTCCCAGACTTAGTCTCTGCCAGTACTCATTTCATCTGCCCCTGAAATGTTCACCATAGCGCAATAACTTTCAATTTCAAAGGCCAAAGGTATTTATTTATTTCATTAACACCCTGGCCAGTTCTTTCAGATAGAAAAGAGAGAAGCAAAGACAGGGATAAAGAGTGCAAGACTCTACAAAATTGAAGCTTCCTCCACTGTGGTGAAGGCTAGGCTTAAACCGTGTCACTACATGACAAAGCATATGTGCTATCTAGCTGATCTATATTGCTGGCCCACCAAAGCTCTTTTGTTATTTATCCTTTACATCCAGTTGCAAGTGACACATTTTAATGTTCCAAAGAATCTAGTTGTTTTCCTTTCATTTGGAACTCTTAACAGCCTTAAAGTTATTAATTATTTGGAGAAAGAAGAGCAAGAACAAGACTATCACTGTGGTACATGCAAGGCTGGGAATCAAATTCGGCAGCCCATGATTGTAGGTCCAAGGCTCTGGCCACTGCACCACCTTCTTGGTCCATTCATTCATTTATCATTTATTCACATATATATTCTGGTTTATAGTGGTGCTGGGGGTTGAACCTGATCTTGGAGTCTTCTACATAACTACTAAGCTATCTCCCAGTTCTCAACTGCCCTTTTTCCTGTCAGTTTATTTATTCATTTATTACCTCCAGGGTTATTGCTGGGGCTCAGTGCCTATACTATGAATCCACTGCTCCTGGAGGCTATTTTTTCCCTTTTGTTGCCCTTGTTGTTTATCGTCATTGTGTTGTTATTGTTGGATAGGACAGAGAGAAATCAAGAGAGGAGGGGAAAACAGAGAGGGGGAGAGAAAGAAAGACACCTTCTGACCTGCTTTACTGCTTGTGAAGCAACCCTCCTGTAGGTGGGGAGCCAGGTGCTCTAACTGGGATCTCCACGCCAGTCCTTGTGCTTTGCACCATGTGTGCTTAATCCGCTGTGCTACCGCCTGGCTATTTATGTATTTATTTATTTATTTATTTATTTTGAGAGAACAATACATAAAGTTATTGAGTTAGACCAGATTATTGCTCAGCTCTGCTTATGGTTGTGCCAGGGGTTGAACCTGGGATCTCAGAACCTCATACATTAAAGTTTTTTATGTAACTATTATGCCCCAATCCTCTGCCAGTTTTTTCACTGTGGTTACATGCCTGCAAGATTCCACACTTCCAAGTGGACTCTTCTTTCTTTCTTTATATAGAGACAGAGAGGGAAAGATAGAGATATATATCTCTATCAATATAGAGCTAGAGGGATAAACACCAAAGCATTCAGACTTCCCCAGTGTAACTGGGGCCAGGCTGGAACCTGGGCTTTGTGCATGACAAAGCAAATGCCAACCCACTCCTGCCTCCTTATGCTCCAGGTCCAAGAGAACAGGAACCATGGGAAAGCACTCAGGAAATTCAGTAGCAAGGGAAGAGAGTAGGAGTGGGGGAGGAGGAAGCTGAGCACAAGTGTCATCCTGCTCAAACCTCCCTACTAGGTCCGCCAGGCTGCCCTGAACCAGCTCTTTGAAAAGGAACACCAGCAGTACCAGCAGGAGCTCAGTCGGATGGGCAAAGCTTTCTATGTGGAGAGATTCTGATGGCATCCACAGTAGTCGCTCAAGTCTAGCCTTTGGGATCCCTGCCTTCTTGAACTTCCTTACCGCGCCCCCCCCCAAAAAAAAAAAATCTCACTAACTGCCCTGCCCTGCCCTGCCCTACCCAGCCCTGAAGACTGTGCTCACTTATTTATTCTTGGTTCTGTAAACCCCTAGGCTATTTGGGAAATGATAGTTAAAAAGAGTGACGCCTTGTGGTCAACAGGAGAGAGACGCTGTGGAAATGAGGTGGATGATGTGAAAATGGGCAGTTCTGAGTTGGTTTTAACACACAAAGCTGGCTCATAAAGATGCAGAAAGAGACCACCTGCCTCATTCTTTCAACCTGAAATCTTGGTTTGCAAAGTGCTTCACTGTCACTGTCATGATCTTTTCTATTTACCTACTTATTTTACTTTATGAAAAGACATATATTTGTGGTCCGGGAGGTGGCGCAGTGATAAAGCTTTGGACTCTCAAGCATGAGGTCCTGAGTTTGATCCCCAGCAGCACATGTGCCAGAGTGATGTCTGGTTCTTTCTCTCTCCTCCTATCTTCCTCATTAATAAATAAATAAAATCTTTTTTAAAAAGATATATATTTATTAATTAATGAGAAAAAGGAGAGTTGAGGAGCAGCATCATGTTTATGCAAAATACTTTCATGTCTGAAGCTCTGAAGCCTCAGGTTCAATCCCCAATATCAACATAAGGCAGAGCTGAGCAGTGCTCTGAAGGGAAAAAATAAACACACACACACCACAGTATCACTCTGGTACATGTGATGCCAGGGATTGAACTCAGGACCTCATATTTGAGAATCCAAGGCTTTATCCACCACACTATTTCCCAGACTGATGTATTTTATTCATTCATTCATTCATTCATTCATTCATTCATTCATTTTTATCAGCATAGTACTCAGCTCTGGCTTTTGGTAGTGCTGGGGACTGAACCTGGAACCTTTGATGCCTTATGCATGAAAGTCACTTGCATAACCATTATGCAGTCTTTCTAGCTCTATTTATTCTTTGCCAGAGCATTGCTCAGCTTTGGATTATGGTGGTACCAGTGATTGAACCTGAGGCCTTGGAGCTTCAGGCAAAAAAGTTTGTTGCAAGGGGCCAGATGGTGGTGCACCTGGTTGAGTACACACATTACCGTGCACAATGACCCAAATACAAGCCCCTGGTCCTCACTTGTGGAGGGAAGCTTCACAAGCGGTGAGACAGTACTTCAGATGTTTCTCCTTTTCCTTCTCTTTCATTTATTTATTTATTTATTTATTTATTTATTTATTTATTTATTTATTTATTTATGAAAGGAGACATTAACAAAATCATAGGATGGGGGGTACAACTGCACACAATTCCTGCCACCCAATCTCCATTATCCCATCGCCTCCCCAATAGCTTTCCCATTCTCTATCCCTCTGGGAGCATGGACCCAGGGTCATTGTGGGTTGCAGAAGGTGGGAGATCTGGCTTCTGTAATTCCTTCCCCGCTGAACATGGACGTTGACTGGTCGGTCCATACTCACTTCTCTTTCTTTTTTTTTTTTTTTTCCTCCAGGATTATTGCTGGTCTCGGTGCCTGCACCATGAATCCACCGCTCCTGGAGGCCATTTTTCCCCCTTTTTGTTGCCCTAGTTGTTGCAGCCTCGTTGCGGTTATTATTGCCATTGTTGACGTTGCTTTGTTGTTGGATAGGACAGAGAGAAATGGAGAGAGGAGGGGAAGACAGAGAGAGAGGGGAGAGAAAGATAGACACCTGCAGACCTGCTTCACCACCGGTGAAGCGACTCCCCCGCAGGTAGGGAGCCGGGATCCTTAGTGGTCCCTGCGCTTTGCGCCACGTGCGCTTAACCCACTGCGCCACCGCCCGACTCCCGCTTCTCTTTCTTTTTAACATATATATATTTTAATATTTATTTACTCCCTTTTATTGCACTTGTTTTATTGTTGTAGTTATTATTATTGTCGTCATCGTCGTCATTGGCTAGGACAGAGAAATAGAGAGAGGAGGGGAAGACAGAGAGGGGGAGAGAAAGACACCTGCAGACCTGCTTCACCACCTGTGAAGCGACTCCCCTGCAGGTAGGGAGGCGGGGGATCGAACCAGGATCCTTAAACTGGTCCTTGTACTTTGCGCCACCTGCGCTTAATGCACTGCGCTACCACCCGACTCCCTTAACATATTTTTAATAAATATTATTTATTTTATGCCTCCAGGGTTATTGCTTGGTCTTGGTGCCTGCACTATGAATCCATTGCCCCTGATGACCATATTTTTCCTTTTTCTGGTTCTTATTGGATAAAACAGAAATTGAGAGTGGAGGGGAAGATAGATAGGAGGACCTGTGAAGCGACTCCCCTCCCTGCAGGTGGGGAGCCAGGGACTCGAACCGGGATCCTTACGCCTTGTCCTTGGCTTTGAGCCACATGAGCTTAACCCGCTGCGCTACCGCCCATCTCTCCCTTTCTCTTTTTATTATTATTATTATTTTAAATATTTTATTTATTTATTAATGAGAAAGATAAGAGGAGAGAGACGAAGAACCAGACATCACTCTGGTACATGTGCTGCCAGGGATTGAACTCAAGACCTCATGCTTGAGAGTTCAATGCTTTATCCACTGCGCCACCTCATGGACCACTCTCTTTTTCCTCCTCTATTTCCCCTTACTCTCTCAATTTCTTTCTGCCCTATCAAATAAAACACAAATAAAACATATTTATTTATTTATTTAATGGTGGGTGAAAAAGAGAGAAGGGGAAGACAGGGATAGATAGCATAATGGTTATGCAAAGAAACTTTATTTTTTCATGCCTGAGGTTTCCAAGTCCCAGGTTCAATCCCCTGCACCACCATAATCCAGAGCTGATCAGGGCTCTGGTTAAAAAAGAGAAAGAGAGATGGGGGGGGAGGAGCTGTGGTACACAAGTTTATGTGCCCAGAGTATGAAGTACAAGGACCCGCACAAGGGTCCTGGTTCAATCCCCCGGCTCCCCACCTGCAGTGGGGTCACTTCACAAGCGGTGAAGCAGATCTGCCGGTGTCTTTCTCTCCCCTTCTTTGTCTTCCCCTCCTCTCTCCATTTCTCTCTTTCCTATCCAAAAAACTGAAAAAAAATACCACAGGAGCAGTGGATTCATAGTACAAGGCACCAAGCCCCAATGATAACCCTGGAGGCAGAGAGAGAGAGAAGGAAAAGACAGGAGAGACTTCTGCAGCACTGTTCCACCACTCATGAAGCTTCCTGCTCCTGCCCACCTTAGGAACTGTTTCATTTTTGTTTTTACCAGAGCACTGCTCAGCTATGGCTTCTAGTGGTACTAGGGATTGAACCTGGGACCTTCAAGCCTTAGGCATGAGCGTATTTTTTTTTTTTCACAAACCACTATGCTATCTCCTCAGGTCCTTCTTCACTTAATGTAAAATAGAGCTACTGTCTACCTCCCTGAATTGCTATGGGGATTAATTTCCAATAAAAGTAATCCCACCTGACCTTGTAATCCTCCTTGTCTTTCCGCTCCATTATCTGACTGACCCATCCCCCTCCAGCTACTGCTCCCTCACCCACAATCCCTCTGTTTCACTTTCCTGAGTTCACTGGGGACTACAGGATATCCCCCCTCCACCTCCCACTGTCTCAATCCCTGACCTTGGTCTCTCTCCCCAGGGCTTGTCAGTGCCAGGCTGGCTCCAGTATTGGCAGGCTGCTTCCCTACAGAGCCCTCTCCTCCTGACTCTGTCTGCTCTTATCATATCAGCTGGTCAACTCACCCCATAACACTCTACCCAGCCCCTTTTTCTGTGGCGGGTGCCTTACCCAAGCACCTCTAGTTCAGAAGGCTTGTATGCAGTGGCTACAGGGAAGGTAATTCCAGGTAGGTTGGGGAAGCTTTCACCAGAGGCCATCTTGTATTCCTACCGAGTCATACCACCTATCAAGGCTTCTATCCTTTTATTTTTCATTATCTTAAAAAATATTTTGTTGTCCGGGAGGTGGCGCAGTGGATAGAGCACTGGACTTTTCAAGCATGAGGTCCTGAGTTTGATCTCCGGCAGCACATGTACCAGAGTGATGTCTGGTTCTTTCTCTCTTTCCTCCGATCTTTCTCATTAATAAATAAGTTAAGTATTTAAAGAAAAATTTAGGGGGAGTCGGGTGGTAGCGCAGCAGGTTAAGTGCACGTGGTGCGAAGCACAAGGATGGGCATAGGTTTGAGCACCCGGCTCCCCACCTGTAGGGAGGTCTCTTGAAAGCTGGTGAAGCAGGTTTGCAGGTGTCTATCTTTCTCTCCCCCTCTGTCTTCCCCTCCTCTCTCCATTTCTCTCTGTCCTATCTAACAACGATGATATCAATAACAACAATAATAACTACAACAACAATAAAAAAACAGCAAGGGCAACAAAAGGGAAAAAATTAAAATATATATGTATATATATATAATTTTTTTTATAGGGGCTGGGCAGTGGTATGTAAGGATCCAAGTTTGAGCCCTGCACTTTCAAGTGGGACACTTCACAACTGGTGAAGCAGGTCTGCAAGTGTCTATCTTTCTCTTCCTCTCTCTCCCTCCTTCTCTCAATTTCTTTATCATATAATAAATAAATAAATGAAAAAATGGCTTCCAGGAACAGTGGATTCCTAATACTGGCACTAGGTCCCAGTGACAAGCTGGGTGGCAGTAAATTTTTTTTAAGATATATTTTATTTATTTATTAGTGAAAGAGAGAGAGAGAGAGGGAGAGAGAGGCAGGCAAGCATTGAACACTGTTCAGCTTTAGCTTATGGTGGTGCTGGGGATTAAGCCTAGGAACTCAGAGCTTCAGGCATGAGTCTTTTTTTTAATATTTATTTTATTTATTTATTTATTCCCTTTTGTTGCCTTTGTTAGTCTTTTCTTTTTTTAATGAAAGTCCTTTACAGAACCATTATACTGTCTTCCCAGACCTTCCACAGCCACTTTTAAATATTGTATTTATTAATGAGAAAGAGGGAGAGAGCCAGAGCATCACTCTACATTGCCAGGAATTGAACTTAGGACCTAATACTTGAAATTCCAGTGCCTTAGTCACTGCACCACCTCATGGGTCTCTTATTTATTATTTTAGATAGAGACATAAAGTGTGAAAGAGACCATAACACTGAAACTTCCTTCAATATGATGGGGTCCAGACTCAAACCTGGGTCTTGCATATAGCAAATCAGCACACCATCCAGGTGAGCTATTCCTCTGGCCCCAAGTCTTACTTCTTAGAGAGTTGTCCCTTCCCCTGCACCAATTTTTCCCATTCTGTGCTTCTATTCCACTATTGCCTCAAATACTTCAAATACTCAAATTCTTCCTAACTTCTGATTCTTCACTGCCATTGAGGTTCTCAGAAAAGTGGGACTCTACAGAACTAGGGGAGAAGGAACAGAAGGAAGGTCAAATGTTTGTGGGCCTAAGTTCAAACCCCTGACAGAACATGGGAGCAGCATGCAGATCACAGAGGATGTTATTGGACTCTCTCTCTCTCTCTCTTTTGCCTCCAGGGTTATTGCTAGGGCTGGATGCTGACACTAAAAATTCACCATTCCTGGTGGCCATTTTTTTCTTTCTTTTCCTCTCTTCTCTTTCTTCTTTATTGGATAGGACAGAGAGATGTTGAGAGAGGAGGCTTCTGGGAGATAGGATGAAAGAAAGAGAGACACCTCACCTGCAGACCTGCTTCACTACTTGTGAAGCAGATGTGCTGCAGGTGAGGAGCAGGAGGCTCAAACCCAGATCATTGTGCAGGTCCTTGTGCTTAGTATTACGTACACTTAACCAGGAATACCACTGTCCAGTCCCTGGGATTCTTAGGTAGAGAGATGAGACACACAGAGGTATTAATGCAGGAAGCTGTTTTATTATTATACCAGCAGACCCAGCTGTCAAAAAAAAAAAAAAAGGGCCCTGAATACAATGGCACTTTCCCTTTTTTTTTTTAAATCTTTTTTTTATATTTATTTTTATTTATTTATTCCCTTTTGTTGCCCTTGTTGTTTTATTGTTGTAGTTATTATTATTATTGTTGTTGTTGTTGGATAGGACAGAGAGAAATGGAGAGAGGGAGGGGAAGACAGAGAGGAGGAGAGAAAGATAGACACCTGCAGACCTGCTTCACCACCTGTGAAGCGACTCCCCTGCAGGTGGGGAGCCGGGGTTCGAACTGGGATCCTTATGCCGGTCCTTGTGCTTTGTGCCACCTGCGCTTAACCCGCTGCACTACAGCCCGACTCCCGGCACTTTCCCTTTTATAGTTATCAACTCAGCTTCCTAATAGTAACTCATAAAAACAAGCTTAAAAGGGTTTTTTTTTTTTTTTTCTGGTATAAGGAGAGTTCAAGTGGGGCCAAAGTGGTGGTGCACTTGACCTGGTTAAGCACACACAGTGTGCAAGGACCTAGGTTTAACCCCCCAGTCCCTACCTTCAAGGGAGAAACTTCATTAGTGGTGAATCTGCTGTAATTGTTTCTCTCACATCACCTCTTTCCTCTCAAGTTCTATCTCTATCAAGAGAGAGAAAGAGAGAGAGGAAGAGAGAAAAAATGAATACACCTTGTTTGGGTTATCAGCAGACTCTTGGGCAGCATAGCAGATTCTAAGGCTGCCAACTAAGGTTACTTTGATTGCAGCAATAGGAAGCCCTGTTTAGCTGAGGGGAAGAGGAAAACTATCAACAACTGCATTTTTCTTTAGCTAAGAAGTTAACTCTTAGCCTCTCTGCCTCAAGGAGAAGGTCCATGAATGGTGGAGTGGTGGTATATTTTTCCTTCACTCTCTGTATCTATCCTGTTTCTATCTAAAATTGAAAAAAAATTCCTTTGAGAGTAATGGAATTGTGTAGGTCAGAGAGATCTGGGTAGCAATAATTAAAGTAAATAAAGATTGGGGGTGCTAGCATAGTGGTGGTGCAAAAACACTTTCATGTCTGAGGCTCTCAGGTTCCAGGTTCACCACCACCACCACCCTCACCCTGCCAGCACCAGCATAAGACAGAATTGAATTAAAATACTCTTTTTAAATCAATTTTATTTTTACTTGACTATTGTCTGGCTTGAAGAACCCAGAGAAGTATAGGATAATTATTATTTTTTAAATCACACTACTTCATCAGTTAATACTTTGAAACTATAAAACACACACAGGGGGTCGGGTGGTAGCACAGAGGGTTAAGTGCACAAAGCGCGAAGCACAAGGACCGGCATAAGGATACTGGTTCGAGTCCCGGCTCCCCACCTGCAGGGGAGTCGCTTCACAGGCAGTGAAGCAGGTCTGCAGGTGTCTCTTTATCTCCCCCTCTCTGTCTTCCCCTCCTCTCTCTATTTCTCTCTGTCCTATCCATCAGTGATGACATAATCATCAACAACAGTAATAACTACAACAACAATAAAACAAGGGCAACAAAAGGGAAAATAAATAACAATAAAAACACAAAAAATATATCTATACAAGCACAAATATTTCAACACATCTTTAGCATTTCAACAGCTCAATAGTATATCTTTCTTGACTCATGTTGGGATAGTTTGCTTGTTATACATGAATGTTATCTATACAAGTTGCTATCCAATCTCCATCACTATTATTTTGTTCTTTGTTATCACTTAGAAATTATATATGGGAGCTCCAGTGGCGCAATCAGTTATTGCGCGGTACTTATACAGAAATTATATATGGTGTTTAAATTAGCATTTACCTGATCATATTAATGTTCTGATTTCTACTTTTTAATACATGTAAATGCAGTTGCAGTGAAAAATACAGCTTTTTTTTTCTTTATTGGGGGGATTAGTGGTATTCAATCAACAGTAACATACACTAATTGGTACATGTGCAACATTTCTCAGTTTTCCAGATAACAATCTAATCCCCCACCTAGGTCCTCCTCCCTATCATGTTCCAGGACCTGAGCACTTCCCCCCATCCTGCCCAAGAGTTCTTTGTTTTGGCACAATACACCAGATTTAAAGTACTTTAACCAGTAAAGTAAAATAAATAAATAAAAGAGGCCAGGGAGACAGCATAGTGGTTATGTATGAGACTTTATGCTTGAGGTTCTGAGATTCAGTCCCTGACACTACTATAACTCAGAGCTAAGTGGTCCTCTAGAAAAAAAAAGTAAAAAAGATTGTGAGAAGTGTTACACATGTACAGACTACTGTATTTTATTGTCGACTGTAAACCATTAGTCCCCCTCAATAAACAACAAAAAAGAATATGATGTGATTTGGTATTTCCATTATGGAAAACAATATGTAGATTCTTAAAAAATTAAAATGGGGATGGGTGGGGGAAATAGTATAATGGATATGCAAACAGACTCTCATGCCTGAAGCTCCCAGGTTCAATCCCCCACACCACCATAAGCCAGAGCTGAGCAGTGTTCTGGAAAAAAAAATTAAATTAAAAAAAGTGGGGGTAGGTAGCATAATTGTTATGCAAAGAGACTCTCATGCCTGAGCCTCCGAAGAAGCCCCAGATTCAGTCCCCCACACTACCATAAGCCAGACCTGAACAGTGCTCTGGTTAAAAAATAATAATAGTGGGTGGGTGGGGAGAATACAGGTCCATGAAAGATGATAAATGACATAGTGGGGGTTGTATTGTTAAATGGGAAACTGGGGAATGTTATGCATGTACAAACTATTGTATTTACTGTTGAATGTAAAACATTAGTTCCCCAATAAAGAAATAAATTTAAAAAATAATAATAATGGAGCCTCTGTACAATCCAGTGATTACACACACAAATATAGCCAGAAATTACCTAAAATAAAAAAGACAGTAGAGGGAACACTTTACCAAGAGGGAGAACATGGATTTAAGCCACCTGTCACATGGGTTTAGAAAAGCACCATCTGGGGTCCAGGAGGTAGCACACTGGCTTAAGCACACATGGTGCAAAGCGCAATGACGGATGCAAGGATCCGGGTTTGAGCCCAATTCTCCACTTGCAGGAGGCTCTCTTTGTAAGCCAAGAAGCAGGTCTGCAGGTGTTTCTCTCTCCTCTGTCTTCCTCTCCTCTCTCAATTTCTCTCTGTCCTATCCAACAACAACAATAACAGCAACAACAACAATGGAAAAAAAATGGTTGCCAGGAGTAGTGGATTTGCAGTGCAGCCATAAACCAGGAGGCAAAAAAAAAAAAACCATCCATGACACAGAGGATTAAGCATGGTGGAGCCATACTCTGGTCATGTTTCTCCTCCCTTTCCCAAAATATTTCATACCCTTCTTAAAGAAGAGAAGAGACTCAATCTCAAAATTTTTAAATAATTTTTTATGGCCTCCAGGGTTATTGCTGGTGCTCAGTTGCCGGCACAATAAATCCACCACTCCTGATGGCCATATTTTCCTTTTTTCTTTCTAATTAAATTTTTTTTCCTCTAGGGTTATTGCTGGGCTCGGTGCCTGCACCATGAATTCACCGCTCCTGGAGGCCATTTCCCCCCCTTTTTGTTGCCCTCGTTGTTGTAGCCTCGTTGTGGTTATTATTATTGCCATTGTTGATGTTGTTCGTTGTTGGATAGGACAGAGGGAAATGGAGAGAGGGGGGAAGACAGAGAGGGGGAGAGAAAGATAGACACCTGCAGACCTGCTTCACCGCCTGTGAAGCGACTCCCCTGCAGGTGGGGAGTTGGGGGCTCGAACCGGGATCCCTACGCGGGTCCCTGTGCTTTGCGCCACATGCGCTTAACCCACTGCGCCACCGCCCGACCCCCTCTAATTAATTTTTTTTAATACATTTCATTTGTTTATTATTGGATAGAGACAGAGAGAAATTAAGAGTAGTGGGGGAGACAGGGAAAGAAATAAGAGAGACACCTGCAGCCCTGCCTCACTACTTGTGAAGCTTTCCCCCTTCAGATGGGGACCAGGGACTTGAACCTGGGTCCTTATACACTGTAATGTATGTGCTTAACTAGGTGCACCACCGTCCCGCCAAAATTTTAAAAATAAATTTATTTATTTATTTTGTTTTTTTATTATTGAATAAAGACAGAGAGGAAATGAGAGGAGAGAGGAAGATAAAGAGGGAAAGAGAGAGACACTTGCAGCCCTGCTTCAGCACTCATGAAGCTTTCTTCCTGCAGGTGGGAACCTGGAGCTTGAACGTGGGTCCTTGCACACTGTTGTGTGTGCACTTAACCAGGTGTGCCACCACCTGCCCCTCTCAGTTTCTCTCTGTCTCTATCCAGTAATAAATAAATCAAAAAAAATTTAATTGAGAGGGGGCTCTGTGGTTGTGCGCCCAGTTAAGAACTCATGTCTACAGGGACTCAGGTTTAAGCCTAGGCTCCCCACCTGCAGGGGCTCCACTTCAGAAGCAGTGAAGCAGGTCTGCAAGTGTCTTTATCTCCCCATCCTTTCTCAATTTCTCTCTGTCTTATCTAAAAAAAAAACAACAAAAAAAACTAGGGGGCTGAGTGGTGGCACACCTGGTTGAGCAAACATGTTACAGTGTACAAGGACCCAGGTTCAAGCCCCCAGTCCCCACCTGCAGTGGAAAAACTTCACAAGTGGTGAAGCAAGTCTGCAGGTATCACTCTGTCTTCCTCTCTGTCTCTCCCTTCCTTCTCAATATCTGGCTGTCTTTATAATATAAATAAAGATAGTAATTTTTTTTAATTAGAGGGGCCAGGCACATCTGGTTAAGAGGACACACTACAGTGAGCAAGTAGAGCTGCAGGTGTTTCTCTGTCTCTTTCCCTCTCTATTTCTTTTCCTCCTCTCAATTTCTTTGTCTCTACCCAATAATAAAAATAAATAAAATTGGAGCCAGGCAGTAGCGCAGCGGGTTAAGCGCACATGGCTCAAAGTGCAAGGACCGGTGTAAGGATCCTGGTTCAAGCCCCCAGCTCCCCACCTGCAGAGGGTCGCTTCATAGGCGGTGAAGCAAGTATCTATCTTTCTCTGCAGGCGTCTATCTTTCTCTCCTCATCTCTGTCTTCCCCTCCTCTCTCCATTTCTCTCTGTCCTATCCAACAACAGTGACAGCAATAACAACAATAATAATACAACAATAACAATAAACAATAAGGGCAACAAAAAAGGGACAAAGTAGCCTCCAGGAGCAGTGGATTCGTATTGCCCAGCAATAACTCTAGAGGCAAAAATAAATAAATAAGTAAATAAAATTTAAAGAGAGAGAAATTGAGAGGGAAGGGGGAGATAGAGAGGGAGAGTGATAACACCTGCAGCTCCGCTTTACCACTCATGAAGCTTTCCCTCTGCAGGTGGGGACTAGGGGCTTGACCCCAGGCCCTTGCACTCAACCAGGTGTGCCACCATTTGGATATATATATATGGAAAGCTATTAAAAAATAAAGTGGTCTGGGAGATGGTGCCCCAGCAGCACATGTGCCAAAGTGATGTCTGGTTCTTTCTCTCTCTCTCCTCCTATTTTTCCCATTATTAAATAAATAAAATATTAAAAAATAAAGTAAAAATTCCACACAACCCTCATTGAGAGTCATAGAGGAACAAGGACAGAAGATAACCCGCAGGTACCTTGGGGCTTGCATGCCCACTGGTTAGCCACACATCAGGAATTGATTGGGGCTTGGGACAAGTTATTGATCTACATCAAGGGCACTGTGGTGTTGGGGATGTATGTGTTGTGTGTATAGAGGGGATGTCAAGATTAATGAGAACAAGGACACATGGGATAGGCCTGGGGGCTGAAGCAGAGCATTTTCCTTCCACCCTTGCACTTCATCTGGAGCCCCTCCATCTCACAGTGCAGCTATAATTGGGGGCACCTTTCTGCCACAGTGGAGTAGAGCCTCTGCCCACTTCCCCATGCAACAGACCCAATTGCCTTCTGAAGACAGTTTCCCCAGAAGGAACCCAGCTGAGTCCCATCAAAGAAAAGCCTCCCAGGAGCCGGTAGTTCTTGGAAAAGGCCCAGAAGAGGAAAGTCCTGGGTTGGTAAAATAGTTCACTTGGATAGTGCTTTTCTTTGCCATGTGTTGAGCTCAGGTTTGAGCCCAACCACCACTGCATTTAATGAAGCTTTGGTACTATGGTCTCTTTTATTCTATCTCTGCCTCTATCTTAAAAAAAAAAAAAAAAAGGAAAGGAGGAGAGTGCCAAGGACTGCAGACTGCTTCCCTGCAGAGGGGTTTCCTCTCTGCCTGCTGAGCTCTCTCCTAAAGTCTTCAGCTTCATTTGGCCAGGAAGGGGAAGCTCTAAGCCTTCTCTAGGGCCTGCCAGCAAGACAGCTCTTCTTTTCATCAGGACTCCGCTAGGGATCTTCAAGAAGAATGCCTGGAGGTCGTGAGAAGAAGGTGAAAAGGGACTAGGTGTTGGGGAGAAGGAGTATTCTATGTTTTGTTTTTGCCACAAGAGTTTTCTTTCTCTGTCCACCCACCAGTGGACTGTAAGATTTATTTTTGTATGTATGTATGTATTTATTTATTATTGTTTTTGTACTAGATAAAGGAGGGAGGGAGGGGGAGAGATAAAGAGACCACAGCACCAAAGCTTCCTTCAATATGGTGAAGGCCACCAGGGTCGTTTCTGGGACTTAGTGCCTTCAAGGTAACTTTACTGTTCCTGATGGCTCTTCTTTTTCTCCTCCTTCTCCTCCCCCTCCTTTTTTTTCTACCTCTCCTCCCCCTCTTCCTCCTCCTCCTTTTTTGAGACTGAGACTGAGAGACAGAGAGAGATAAACCAGAAGAAAGAGACCAAAGAGGGGGTGTGGCGGTGGTGCACTGGGTTAAGTGCACATAGTACGAAGCTCAAGGACCCACATAAAGATCCTGGTTCAAGACCCCAGCTCCCCACCTGCAGGGGAGTTGCTTCGAAAGCCCTGAAGCATGTCTGCAGGTGTCTATCTTTCTCTCTCCCTCTCTATCTTCCCCTCCCCTCTCAATTTCTCTCTTTGTCCTATCCAATTAAGAAAAAAACAAAAGGAAAAAAAAATGGCTGCTAGGAGCAGTGGATTCATAGTGCAGGCACGAAGTCCAGTGATAACCCTAGAGGCAAACAAACAAAAAAAGGAAGGAAGGAGAAAGAAAGAAAGGAAGAAAGAAAGAAAGAAAGAAAGGAAGAAGTCAACAATATTTATACACCTAACCCTTTTTCTAGCCATGATATCATCTCCCCAGACAATAATTTGGATCCACCTGCATATCAGATGTCAGGTTCAGAAAGAAAAAAAAATAGTATAGACATGGACCCTTTGGAATATAACTAAAATAGGCCTACTAACTAACTACAAAAGGGAGACCCCCCCCACACAACTCATCATCTGAACTATTCCAGCCTTTAGGTTCATGATTAGTCAACAATTTGTTTGGCTTTATATGTTAACTCTTTTTTCAGCCACCAGGTTCCAGATGCTAACATGACACCAACTGGACTTCCCTGGACAGACAACCCCACCAATGTGTCCTGGAGCCCACTTCCCCAGAGCCCTGCCCCACTAGGGAAAGAGAGACAGGCTGGGCGTATGGATCAACCTGTCAATGCCCATGTTCAGCGGGGAAGCAACTTCAGAAGTCAGACTTTCCACCTTCTGCACCCCATAATGACCTTGGGTCCATACTCCCAGAGGGATAAAGAATAGGAAAGCTGGGAATCGGGTGGTAGCGCAGCGGGTTAAGCTCAGCAAAGCTCAAGGACCAGTGTAAGGATCCCGATTTGAGCCCCGGGCTCCCCACCTGCAGGGGAGTTGCTTCACAGGTAGTGAAGCAGGTCTGCAGGTGTCTCTCTTTCTCTCCCCTCTCTCTGTCTTCCCCTCCTCTCTGATTTCTCTCTGTCCTATCCAACAACAATGATATTAACAACAGTAATAACTACAACCATAAAACAACAAGAGTAACAAAAGGGAATAAATAAATTTTTTAAAAAGAATAGGAAAAGCTATAGGGGGAATGGGATACAGAGTTCTGGTGGTGGTAATTGTGTGGAGTTGTACCCCTCTTATCCTGTGTTTTTTTGTTGGTGTTTTTTTTTTAATTTATTCCCTTTTGTTGCCCTTGTTGTTTTATTGTTGTAGTTATTATTGATCTCGTTATTGTTGTTCAAGCTAGGGGCTTGAATCAAGATCCTTAGGCTGGTCCATGAGCTTTGTGCCACCTGTGCTTAACCAGCTGTGCTACCGCCCAACTCCCTCGGTGTTTCCTTTTTATAAATGAAAACTAAAAAAAGAAGAAAGAAAGAAAGAAAGGAAAGGGAAAAGAAAGAAAGGAACAAAAGAGGCACCTGCAGGGGCAGATGGGGACCAGGGACTTGAGTTGGTGAAGAAGGGCTGCAGGTATATCTCTGTCTCTTTCCCTTTCACTATCTCTCCCTCCCTCCTCAATTTCTCTGTGTCTCTATCCAATAATAAAGAAACAAATATTAATAATAATAAAGGGCAATGCCTCCCCCGAAAACATTGAGCCTTTGGAAGGATCTGAGGCTAGCAGGTGGTGAGGAGGATGGGGAGCTGTTGATACCTCTGATCCCATCAGCGGCGCTGGGACATGACATGACAGTAGGAGAAGTTTGGGTCTGAGCTCCAGGGAGGAGAGAAGGCCGGATGTGGAGGCCTGCCAGGGACCCATGCTGCAGTAGGCTGATGTGACCCAGCAGAAAAGCCAGGCAGGCTCGAGCTGGGCTGTGGCAGGAAGGGCATGCAGAGCAAGCAAGGAGCCCAGCTCACTGCGTCCTCTGGGAGTAACCTCTCTAACTGGCCAGGCTGCCCCATTCTGTCCTCTCCTGAGGAGATGGCTCCACCAACTACAGCTCTTCTGTCTCCTTCTGTCTGATATGTTTGATATTGGGTTGTTTAATTAGGAACCAACTACATGTCAAACATATTTTTACAGCAGTGGACAATTTGGCAACCCATTCTTTCACATCTCACTCTCTGGGGTTCCTGTCCAATTTATTTTTAACTAAAAATTTTTTAGATATTAATGAAAAGACATTTCATGTGATGCCAGGGACTGAAGTTGGGGGTTTACTTCTGCTGGTCCTATGCTTTATCCACAGTACCACTTCCAGGGGCTTCAGGTTCCTGTCTTTTTAAATGAATCTCTTTTCCAGGTCCCCTTTGAAAGACCAATGACTTCAACCTTACAATGGATTTGAGTTTTAAGCTGGAAGGGTTAGTATGCACACAGGATAGAGATGGAACAGAGTAGTTAATCTCCCTGCATCATTCCCTTATTTTGGAGGGTTAAATCTGTCATCTGTCCCTATGCTTTTCTCCTTATTTAGTGTCCCTCCTCCCTATCCCTGGGCCTGCCTTTCTTTCACTTCTTTTTTCTTTTTTCTTTTTTACTAGACCACTGCTCAGCTTTGGTTTATGGTGGTGTGGAGATTGGATAATTTTTTTCTTCTTTAAAAATTTTTTTATTATTATTTTTATTTATTTAGTAGAGATAGCCAGAAATCGAAAGGAAGGGGAAGACAGAGAGGAAGAGAAACAGAGAGACACACCTACAGCACTGTAATACCACTTGTGACGCTTTCTTCCTATAGTGGGGACCAGGGACTTGAACCTGGGTACTTGCGCATTGTAACATGCACTCAACCAGGTGCACCAACACTCAGTCCCTTTTCTCTGTTTTTTATTGCTGTAGTTATTGTTGTTATTATTGATGTCGTCATTGTTAGAGAAATAGAGAGAGGAGGGGAAGACAGAGAGGGCAAGAGAAAGATAAGTCACCTGCAGAACTGCTTTACTGCCTGTGAAGCAACTCCCCTACAGGTGGGGAGCCGGGGGCTCGAACCAGGATCCTTGTGCCAGTCCTTGCACTTTGCACCACGTGCGCTTAACCCGGTGCACTACCGCCCGACTCCCTTATTTATTTTCTTACCAGAGCACTGCTCAGCTCTGGCTTATGGTGGTGTGGGGGATATAGAACCTGGGACTTTGGAGCTTCGGGTATAAGAGTCTTTCTATCTTTTTTTAATTATTAGCTATTCAATATTTATTTACAAAATTACATTACGTATTAACAAGGGCATAATTGCATACTGTTCCCACCACCAGAGCTCTGAATCCCCAGTCCCTCCATAGCAAACCACCTTGGTTCTCCCAACATTGCAGATATGGGTTAACTGTCATCTCTACAGCTGTCTACATTTGTACATAATCACCTTCCTTTTTTTTTTTTCCAGGTCCAATCCTTTCTTCCACTCCAAGCCACATATAACCTTGTTACTACATTCAAATATCTCTCCCCTTTTTGTCCTCTCTCTAGTACCTGACAGAGCTGGAGTTCAGAGCCCTCTTATCCTCTTCCTCCTGTCACTTCTCCACTGGGAGTATGGATCAAAGTTGTTTGGGGGCTTAAGAGTCTCTTTGCATAACCATTATGCTATCTACCCCACCTCATTATTTTTATTGATTTGTTTGTTTGCCTCCAGATTTATTGCTGGGGTTCAGTGCCCGCACTACGAATCCAGTACTCCTGGTGGCCATCTTTTTTTGCATTGTTGTTGTTGCTGTAATTGTTGTTGTTGTTGCTATTGCTGTTTGATAGGACACAGAGAAATTGAGAGAGCAGGGGGTAACGGGGGGCGGGAGGGGATAGAGATAGAAAGACACCTGCAGACCTGCTTCACGGCTTTTGAAGAGACCCCTCTGAACCAGGATCCTTGAGTCAATCCTTGGGTTTCATATTATGTACGCTTAACCCAGTGTGCTACTGTCTGGCCCTCTATTTTTAGTTTTTTAAAATGCATTTTTTTTTCCTGTAGTCACCAGGGTTTCACTCCAGGATGACTTTTTCAGATAGATAGATAGATAGATAGATAGATAGATAGATAGATAGATGGAGACAGAGAGGCAGAGAAGTAAGAGACCACAACACTGAAGCTTTCTTCAATGCAGTGGGGGTTGGGCTATTTTACAGTCCGTTTAAGATGTATTTATTTAATTAATTTATTTACCAAAGCACTTCTGAGCTCTGACTTGTGGTAGTTCTGAGGACTGAACCTGGAACCTCAGAGATTCAGGCATGAAAATCTTTTTTGCATAACAATTATGCTATCTTCCCAATCCTAAAAAGATGTAGTTTAATGGGACTAGGTGGTGGTGCATCTGGTTGAGTGCACATGTTACTATGCATAAGCACCAAAGTTCAAGCCCCGGTCCCCACATGCAGAAGAAAAGCTTTGCAAGTGGTGAAGCAGTGCTGCAGGTGTTTTTCTTCCCATTTTTTTTCTCTGCCTCCAGAGTTATTGTTGAGGCTGCACTGGCACAATAAATCCACTGTTCCTGGAGGCCATTTTTTTCATTTTGTTAAAAAATATTTTATTTACTTATTAATGAAAAAGATAGGAGAGAGAGAAAGAACCAGACATCACTCTGGTACATGTGCTGCCAGGGATTGAACTCAGGACCTCATGCTTGAGAGTCTAGTGCCTTAGCCACTGCACCACCTCCCGGACCACTTATTTTCATTTTTTTTAAAGGAATATTTATTTTCCCTTTTGTTTCCCTTGCTGTTTTATTGTTGTAGTTATTATTGTTGTTGATGTCGTCGTTGTTGGATAGGACAGAAATAGAGGAGGAAAAGACAGAGACGGGGAGAGATAGACACCTGCAGACCTGCTTTACTACCTGTGAAGCAGCTTCCCTGCAAGTGGGGAGCTGGGGGCTAGAACCGGGATCCTTATGCTGGTCCTTGCACTTTGTGCCATGTGTGCTTAACCTGCTGCGCTACCGCCCGACTCCCTTTAAAAAAATTTTTTTAAAAATAGGATAGGACAGAGAGAAATTGAGAGAGGAGGGGGAGATGAAGGAGGAAAGATAGACACCTGCAGACCTGCTTCAGCACCTGTGAAGTGACCCCCTTGCAGGTGGGGAGCCAGGGGCTCGAACCATGTCCTTATGCTGGTCCTTGTACTTCATACTATGTGCGCTTAACCTGGTGCCCAGCCCCCCTCTCTTCTTCTTTATCTACCCCTTTCCTCTCAATTTCTGTCTCTATCCAATAAATAAATAAAGATAACATTAAAAAGATGTAGTTTAACTACATGAGAGAGATTAGAGGGATAGGAAGAACATTACATGAGGCAGAAAGAAAGAAACACCAGGACATCAGTCTGGTATGTGCAGTGTAAGGAATTGACCAAGGAGCCCACAGACATGAGAGACTGATATTTACCAGTTGAGCCATCTGCCCTGCTATCCCTATAATGCTCTTTTCCGTTAATCCCACAGGATGGGTCTTTGGTTCCTGTGTCCTCCTTCAACAGGCAGCTGATGGCCTACCTGCCCAGCTACCTCTAGCACTGGGAAGTCTCACCAGCAGGCTCCAGTTGCCGGCAGGACATCTCAGTGCCTCACTACTAGGACTCAGCAAGAACACTCTGCCTGTCCTTGACATGATAATACCTCAGAGCCAACTGTGTTCTTCCCTGACAGCTTGAGTCACCTTGAACAGTGCCCACCTCTCCTCTGGCATAGGCTACAACTGTGTGGTGCCAGGGTGCTGGGATCAGTGGCCATCTGTCAGGAACAAGGCTCCAAGTGGGATCAGGGACACAGCCTGGAGCTAAGCTGGGGAGCATGGAGCTGGTGATGATTGTGATGGTGAGTGTGGGGGGTGGTGGGGAGAGGCCAAGAGGGGAGCAGGAGGGTGAGGTAAAGAGTAGAGGGGGGGGGGCTGGGTGGTAGTGCATCAAGTTAAGTGCACATAGTACAAAGTGCAAGGCTCCCCACCTGCAGGGAGGTTGCTTCACAAGCAGTGACACAGGTCTGCAGGTGTCTATTGTTCTCTTTCCCTCTCTTATCTTCCTCTCACCTCTCAATTTCTCACTGTCCTATCCCCCCTCCCCAGCATAGATCGTGGTCTGTATGGGTATAAAATTTTATTCACTGGGGTGGGGGAGACAGCATGATAGTTCTGCAAAAAGACCTTTATGCTTGAGGCTCTGAGGTCCCAGGTTTAATTACCCACACATAAGTCAAAATTGAGCACTACTCTGGTCTCTTTCTCATTCATATAAAGCAAAATATATTTTAAAGTTGCATTTATTTTTTAATATTCTTATTTTATTGATAGAGACAGAGAAATCAACAGCCAAAGAGGAGCTAGAAAGAGAAATACCGGGAGTCGGGCTGTAGCACAGCAGGTTAAGCGCAGGTGGCGCAAAGCACAAGGACCGGCATAAGGATCCCAGTTCGAGCCCCGGCTCCCCACCTGCAGGGGAGTCGCTTCACAGGCGGTGAGGCAGGTCTGCAGGTGTCTATCTTTCTCTCCTCCCCTCTGTCTTCCCCTCCTCTCTCCATTTCTCTCTGTCCAATCCAACAATCACAACAACAATAATAACTACAACAATAAAACAACAAGGGCAACAAAGGGAATAAATAAATAATAAAAATATTTTTAAAAATTTAAAAAAAGAAAAGAAAGAGAAATACCTGCAGCACTGCTTCACTTGTGAAACTTCCTCAGCCCTGAGGTGAGTCCTGGTACCACAGTACTGGAAGAAACACCTGTAATATGGTGTTTCTCCTTGAGTCTCCTTGTGTCTCTGTCCTCTGTCTCAATCTGAATTAAAAAAATGATGACTGGGAGTCAGGCAGTATCTCTGGTGGCTCAAAGTACAAGACCAGCAGAAGGATCCCGGTTCAAGCCCCCAGCTCCCCACCTGCAGGGGAGTCGCTTCACATGTGGTGAAGCAGATCTGCAGGTGTCTATCTTTCTCTCCCCCTCTGTCTTCCCCTCCTCTCCCCATTTCTCTCTGTCTTATCTAACAATGATGACATCATCATCAACAACAACAATAATAACTACAACAATAAAAAAACAAAGGCAACAAAAGGAAAAATAAATTAAAAAAAATTTTTTAAGTGATGACCAGGCAGGCAGGTGAAATCATGCCCACATACATATGTGGGAGGAGCTTGGCAGTATCTCACTTGATAGAGTACACAGATTACCATGCATGTAGACCTGGGTTCAAGATCCTGGTCCCTACCTGCAGGGGGAAAGCTTCATAAATGGTGGAGCAAGGCTGCAGGTGTTTGACCTTTTTCTCCTTATCTATCACTCAACTTTCATTAAAAGAGAGAGAGAGAGGATTGGGGACACAGCGTAATCGTGATGTAAAAGACTTTCATGACTGAAGCTCTGAGATCCAGGTTCAGTCCCCAAGCACCACCATAAAGCCAGGGGTGATCAGTACTCTGGTCTCTCTTTTTTTGTCTGTATCTTTCTGTCCATGTATTTCATTAAAATAAATAAAATATTAGAAAAGAAAAGAAAAAGATGATCACTGGGAATGGTGAAGTTATTCTTCCATGGTGGAGTACCTATTGAACCCCACTGATAACCCTGGTGGTTAAAAAAAAAAGGGAGTCAGGAGGTAGCGCAGCGGCTTAAGCACAGGTGGCACAAAGCACAAGGACCAGTGTAAGGATCCTGGTTCGAACCCCCAGCTCCCCACCTGCAGGGGAGTCACTTCTCAAACAGTGAAGCAGGTCTGCAGGTCTGTCTCTCTCCCCCTCTCTGTCTTCCCCTCCTCTCTCCATTTCTCTCTGTCCTATCCAACAATGACGACATCAATAACAACATTAATAACTACAACAATAAAAAAACAAGGGCAACAAAAAAGGGAATAAAAATAAGAATAAAAAATAATAAAAAAGCTTTAAAGAAAAGGATTATATTGGGGTGAGATATATTTGTAGAATGGCAGATTTACCTGCCTAAGGGCCCAGAGTTTCCTGGCACCACCATAAGTCAGAGCTGAACAGTGGTTTAGCCAATCTTTCTCTCCCCATCTCTTTTCTGCCTCTCTTTCTCATGAATATAGATTAAAAATATTAAAATTGAGATCACTATGGAAAAACAGAGAGCATATCCTTATCTGGATCTTACTCTCTTACTCTCCTCCACTGCATGAAACTCTGCAATGACATTTCAGTTCTCTACTTACCTTCTTATACTTTCCGTGTGTGTGTGTGTGTGTGTGTGTGTATGTGCTATGTCAGGGTTTTACATCTATACAATTCCACCACTCCTAACAGATTTTTAATTTTTTTTATCTTTACTTATTATTGGATAGAGACAGAGAGAGAAATTGAAAGGAGACAGAAAGGGAAGAGAGAAAGATAGATACCTGCAGACCTGCTTTACCATCACTCACTGAGGGGCTGAACCTAGGTCCTTGTGCTTAGTACATGTGTGCTTAATCAGGTGGACTACCACCTGACGCCCCAGACTTTTAAAAAAGTATTTCAATTATTTATTTATTAATGGGAAAGATAGAAGGAGAGAGACACAGAACCAGATATCACTTTGGTACATGTGCTGCTGGGGACTGAACTCAGGACTTCACGCTTGAGAGTCCACTGCTTTATCTACTGTACCACGTCCCGGACCACCCACATTTTTTAATTAAAAAATTTATTTATTTATTCCCTTTTGTTGCCCTTGTTGCTTTATTGTTGTAGTTATTCTTCTTGTCATTGTTGGATAGGACAGAGAGAAATGGAGAGAGGAGGGGAAGACAGAGAGGGGGAGCAAAAGATAAGACACCTGCAGACCTGCTTCACTGCTTGCGAAACGACTCCCCTGCAGGTGGATCATTACACGGGTCCTTGTGCTTTGCACCACGTTCACTTAACCCACTGCACTACCTCCTGACTCCCCTTTAACTTTTATTTATTTATGTTTTGTCTCCAGGGTTATTGCTGGGGCTTGGTGCCTGCACTGTGAATCCACTGCTCCTGGTGGCCATTTTTTCCCATTTTGTTGCCCTTGCTCGTTGTCCTTGTTGTTGTTGTTACCAGATAAGACAGAGAGAAATTGAGATGGGGGAAGGCAGAGAGAGGGAGACCTGTTTCACCGCTTGTGAAGCAACTTCCTACAGATGGGGAGCTGGGGGCTCAAACCAGGGTCCTTAGGCTGGTCCTTGTGCTTTGCACCATGTGCACTTAGCCCACTGTGCTACCGCCCAGCCCCTTCAGATTTTTTTTTTTTAAACCAAAGCACTGCTTATCTTTGGCTTATGATGGTACTGGGGATTGAGTGTGCAGATGTTTTCTTTTTAAACTTCAGACACATTGAAAAGAGACTTCACAATACCTATTGTGCATGGTGCTCCCATCTGGTGCCGAAGTTCAGATCAGGGTCTATGCTCATGTACACATGGTAGAGTGTGAACTCTATAGGAGGAGTTGTCTCCTAACCCCTCCTTGGGTCTCTGAAGGTAGGGGTTGCTATTGCTACCTCCCTGCCAATGAAAGATTCTTAAAATAGCACTGTAATTCATCTGTGGATTTGGGGGAATTGTCAAGGATCACAAGTGGCCTCTCTACTGTTGCTCAAGTTACCCAAATGCCAGAAATCAACAAATAAATCTCAACCAGTTTGATCCACATCCAGGGCAGCTTGGGTGAGAGTTTGGAGGAAGCCAAAGGGCAACAAAGACTCTCTGGGTAAAAATCATCATCCCAGAATTTGCGAGAGTCCCCTCATCTATATCAGAGCTCTCCCCTCCCCTCTCCCTGATCTTTTAGAGCTGCCAAGAGTTCAGTGGAAAAGTTCAGGGTAAGGGCATGTATCTTCCCGCCCTCACTTTCCATTGTCTAAAATCAGCCTCAGCTGTTCCCTAATTTTTCTTTGCAAGTGATGTCAGTCCATGAAAGCATCTCACATGGTGTCCCCTTCTACCTCCAGGAGAACAATGATGAGGAGCCAGAATGGCCATATTTGGAATAAGAGGTGGAGCCATGAGTGCAAATAAAGGTTCAGATCTGGAGAACCCTAACACCACTCAGCAGTCCCTTCCTTTCTCATCCTGGTCTCTAGCTCCCCCATATTCTCAGGTGGACTCACCAGCAGCCACTGCTCATGATGGAGGCCATCAAGAAGAAGATGCAGATGCTGAAGCTGGACAAGGAAAATGCTCTGGATCGTGCAGAGCAAGCTGAGGCTGAGCAGAAGCAGGCAGAAGAAAGGAGCAAACAGGTGGGCCCTGGCACCTATCTCTTTCACCTACTAGTGAAAAAGAGATGGAAAATAGCTTCCATGGGTCAGGCAGTGAGTCCTGGTAGCAACTCACTCTCGGGGTAGGAGAGATTCCTTCCCCAACCTTAATGAATAAACAGAGGAACTACCTGTAGAGTATCTGCCTCAGACCCCTGTGGGACCTTGAGAAAAGGCCAATGATTCCTTCTGAGACATGGGGTACCTGCTAGATTTAAGTGGAAGTAAATGGTGTTTTGGAAGAACTCCCAAATTCCAGAGGAAAAGTGAGAACTTGGCATGCAGCATCCCTTTTCCCTGACCCATAATCAAAGTTATCTGCTACACCCAGGGGACTTGGGTGAAAACCCAGCCTGGTTTGATTCTCTTAGGGGCAGTGATCATAGTATCACAGGCTGGGGATTATAGCAACACTCCTGGAGCACCTGGCTGTATGTGGCTGGGAGGACATATGTGTCTCTGGGGACTGTGACATAGGGACTAGATGTAGGGGTCCATCAAAGCCCAGGGGCTGAGCCTGAACCATGTGTCTGTGATGTTTTGTGTGTGACTCTTGGGGCTCCTACAGCTGGAGGATGAGCTGGCAGCCATGCAGAAGAAGTTGAAAGGGACAGAGGATGAGCTGGACAAGTATTCCGAAGCTTTGAAGGATGCCCAGGAAAAACTAGAGCTGGCAGAAAAGAAAGCAGCTGATGTGAGTATTAGAAGCAAGAAGTGAGTTAAATCCATCCACACAGGTCTTAATAGTAATATCACTAAGCTCCAAACACACTTTGTATATATCCATACTCATAGATCCACAGCACATTGGCAAATATACTCATATTATACACATTCACATAGAACCTTATGTAAGTATACTTTTAATATATATATATAATATTTTATTTATTTATTAATTAGAAAGTTAGGAGAGAAAGAAAGAACCAGACATCACTCTGGTACATGTGCTGCTGGGGACTGAACTCAGGACTTTATGCTTGAAGGTCCAGTGCTTTATCCACTGTGCCACCTCCCGGACAACTGTAAGTATACTTTTGTAATGGTATATACTTTCTTTCTTAAAACACAGAAAAGTCTTATTTTAAAAAATATTTTATTGGGGCCAGGCAGTGGTGCACCAGGTTAAGTGCACACAATATGAAACCCAAAGACCTGCTTAAGGATCCTGATTTGAACCTGTGTATGTGTGTGGGGTCACTTCACACGCAGTGAAGCAGGTCTGCAGGTGTCTTTCTCTCTCCCTCTCTATTTTCCCCTTTCCTTTCTATTTCTCTCTTTCCTATCCTAAAAGAAAATGGAAAAAAAGTGACCACCAGGAGCAGTGGATTCGTAGAGCAGGCACCGAGCCCCAGCAAGAAATTAATTAACTAATTAAAACATTTTATTTATTTACTGGATAAAGACAGAGAAACTGAGAGAGAAAGGGAGAAGAGGGAAGGAGAAAAGGAGAGAGAGAGAGAGAGAGAGACTTGTAGCACTGCTTCATTGCCTATGAAGGTGGGGATCAGGGGCTTGAACATGGGTCCCTGTATATGGTAACACAACACCCAACCCCAGTCTTACTCTTTTCTTCCTTCCTTCCTTTCTTTTTTTCCTTCAATTTATTCACTCATTAGTATAAGAGAAAGAGAGAGAACCAGAGTATCACTCTGGCACATGCAATGTCAGAGATTAAACTCAAGACCTCTGGTTTTTATTTTTAATTAATTAATTATTGGATAGAGACAGAAACTTAGATGGAAGTGGGAGATATAGAGGGAGAGTGAGTGATCCAGGAGGTGACACTGTGGATAAAGCATTGAACTCTCAAGCATGAGGTCACGAGTTCAGTCCCTGGTAGCAGATGTACCAGAGTGATGTCTGGTTCTTTCTCCCTCTCTGCCTATCTTTCTCGGGGCTTGAGCCTGGGTTCTTGTGCACTGTAATGTGAGTGCTTAACTAGGTGTGCCACCACCTGGCCCCCAGGACCTCTTGCTTATAAGTCCAATGTTTTATCAACTTCACAACATCCTGGGTCACTGAAATCTTGTTTTTTTTTTTAAAGATTTTCTTTATTTATTGACGAAAAAGATAGGAGGAGAGAGAGAAAGAACCAGGCATCACTCTGGTACATGTGCTGCCGGGGCTTGAACTCAGGGCCTCACGCTTGAGAGTCAAGCGCTTTATCCACTGCTCCACCTCCCAGACCATGAAATCTTGTTTGTTTTTTTGTTTTGTTTTATTTTTTATTTTATTTTTTTTTTCAAAATCTTGTTTTTATCTCATCCCCAATCCAGGAATTTTAATGACCTTTTCCTGGACCTACACAAACTTGGGGGTGGTGGTGTTAGAATTGCCATATTCAGACTGCTATCACTTACTCCCACCCTCCTGCCCCATGCTGCATTCTTGGTTTTGGGGTCTGAGACTTGGCATGTAGATATATGTATTAATAGGGAATTATTCATCTGCTCAGCAAGACTGGCTCATATTTCACAATGGGACAGAGAAGGTCACGCTGGTCCTGACCCTGGATGGGTCTATTCGTCTTGACCAATGTGGGCATCTGCCTTATGCAGTGAAGATGTCATAGGAAGTATTGTTCATATGGCAACAAAGAGGACCTTAGAGTGACAAGACAGTAGAGAAATAAGAATGGATCCTATTTCATGCCTGAGACTCTGTGGTCCCAGGTTTAACCCCCAGTAGCACAATAAGGCAGAGTTGAACAGTGCTCTGGTTTCTTTTTCTCTCTCCCTCTGTATCTCTCATATATATATATACTATTTTAAAAAGCAGTAATTCTAGAGGATAAAACTTACCTTGGGACCCCAACTAACATACTCAGCTTCTTAAGGCCTAAAGTTTCCCATTTGAAAGTGAAATTCTCTCTCCTTTTTAAGAAGATTTTATTTATTTATTAGAAATACAGGAGAGAGAGAAAGAACCAGCCATCACTCTGGTATATGTGCTGCCGGGGATCGAACTCAGGACCTCATGCTTGAGAGTCTAGTGCCTTAGTCACTGTGCCACCTCCCAGATCACTGAAATTCTTTTTTCCATTTCATATTATCCCACAAACAACCACTTTTTATTAACTTTTAACCTTGAGGCTTATAACACAGATAACTAATGAGAGACAGACACACATTTGATGCCAGAAATCAAACTCAGAACCTCATGCTTGAGAATCCACTATACCTACCATCTCCAGGCTGATTTTATTTATTCATTCATTCATTCATTCATTCATTCCCTTTTGTTGCCCTTCCTTTCTTTCTTCTTCTTCTTCTTCTTTTTTTTTTTTAACCAGAGCACTGCTCAGCTCTGGCTTTTGGTAGTGCGGGGGATTGAACCTGGGACTTCAGAGCCTCAGGCATGAGAGTTGCTTTGCACAACCATTATGCTATCTACCCCCACCTGCCCTTGTTGTTTTATTGTTGTAGTTATTATTATTGTTGTTATTGATGTCGCCATTGTTAAATAGGACAGAGAAATGGAGAGAGGAGGGGAAGACAGGGGGAGAGAAAGATAGACACCTGTAGACCTGCTTCACCTCTTGTGAAGTGACTCCCCTGCAGGTGGGGAGCCGGGGGCTTGAACCGGGATCCTTACGCTGATCCTTGTGCTTTGTGCCACCTGCATTTAACCCATTGCGCTACCTCCTGACTCCCTGATTTTTTTTTTTAAGGCAGAGACAGAAAGATGTGGGGGTGGGGGGTTAGAAGCTTCCCTCAATAGTGCACTATTTTGCCAGTCTGACTTTTTTTTTTTTGTGCCTCCAGGGTTATCACTGGGACTCGGTGCTTGATGCACTATGAATTCATTGCTCCTGGCAGCCATTATCTTTACATTTTATTGGATAGGACAGAGAGAAACAGAGAGGAGGGGGAGATGGAGAGGGAAAGATAGACACCTGCAGACCTGCTTCACCACTTGTGAAGCAACCCCCCTGCAGGTGGGGAGCCAGAGGTTCAAACCAGGATCCTTGCATGGGTCCTGAATAAATCTTTTTTTTTTTTTTGCCTCCAGGGTTATTGCTGGGGCTCAGTGCCTGCACTACGAATCCACTGCTCCTAGAGGCCATTTTCCCCATTTTGTTGCTACTCTTGTTGTCGTTATTGCTATTGTTGTCGTTATTGCTATTGTTGTCATTGCTGCTGCTATTGTTGGATAGGACAGAGAAATCAAGAGAGGAGGGGAAGACAGAAGAGGAGAGAAAGATAGACACCTGCAGACCTGCTTCACTGCCCCTGTAGGTGGGAAGCCGGGGGCTTGAGCTGGAATCCTTACACCAGTCCTTGTGCTTTGCACCATGTGCGCTTAACCTGCTGCACTACTGCCCAAGCCCCTAAATAAATTTAAAAAAAAAAAGAAAGAAAAAAAGACACCACAGCACCAGAGCTTCCCTTTGGTACTGTGACACTCTCATGTGGTATCCAGGTTAGACCCTAGGGTATAAGGTAATAGCTACTACCTACATGGAGGTCATGAGGATAGGGAGTCACATTATGACAGTAGTAACAATGCGGAGTGAGGTGATTGCTCATAGGACAGTCATAGCAAGGGTGCTGCTACTCACGAAGCAGATCTAGAAAGACTTAATTAGAAATCAGGTCCTGAGATGTGAGTGACAATGCCAAAAAGGGGAGGGAAGGGAACATTTCCAAAACAAAGTGGTCTTGGCATCTGCTGGGGCTCCTGACAATTCTCTCTGAGGTCAGGTAGGCATGAGAGATAGGCTAACTAGGGTGCATATCTACTAACTGGTTTACACTTTTTAAAAAAATTAATTCATTACTATTTTTATTCATTTATTTATGAGAAAGATAGGAGGAGAGAGAAAGAACCAGCTATCACTCTGGCACATGTGCTGCTGGGGATCAAACTCAGGACCACATGTGTGAGAGTCCAAAGGTTTATCACTGTGCCACCTCCTGGACCACAATTCATTACTATTTTTGTAACCAGAGCACTGCTCATCTCTGGCTAATGGTGGTGCTGGAGTTTGAACCTGGGACCTTGGAGCCTGAGGCTTTTGCAGAATCACTTTGCAAATTTACTCCAAAACATTAAAAAAATATATTACTAAATCAAAGGTCCATTGCTCGAAGCTCAGAAGACTCAAGAGTTGGTGGAAAGAAAACAGCATTAATCATTTGCTAACCATATATGAACTCTACTTCACATGAAATAATTTTTACTTTTAACTTTTATATTAATTTATTTGCCACCAGTATCATTGTTGGGCATGATAACACCATAATTCCTGATGGAATTTTTTTTTCTTGTCTGAAGAGCATGAGTTTTGTGTGTGTGTGTGTGTGTGTGTGTGTGTGAAAGAGAGAGAGAGACAGAATGAGAGAGTGACAGAGAGAAAGACACCTAAAGCACTGCTCCACCACTCTTGAAGCTTCCCTTCCTGCAGGTGGTGACCAAGGACTTGAACCAGGGCCCTCACACATGCTAACCTGTACTTTTACCAGGTGAGCTTCTTTTCTTCCTTTTTTTAAAAATTTTTTTTAATATTTTATTTTATTTATTTATTCCCTTTTGTTGCCCTTGTTGTTTTATTGTTGTAGTTATTATTGTTGTTGTCGTCGTTGTTGGATAGGACAGAGAGAAATGGAGAGAGGAGGGGAAGACAGAGAGGAGGAGAGAAAGATAGATACCTGCAGACCTGCTTCACCGCCTGTGAAGCGACTCCCCTGCAGGTGGGGAGCCGGGGTTCGAACCGGGATCCTTATGCCGGTCCTTGTGCTTTGCGCCACCTGCACTTAACCCGCTGCGCTACAGCCCGACTTCCCCCCCCCTTTTTTTTTTGTCATCTCTGTGTCTTCACTGCTCGGTGCAGAGAGAAAAAAAGTATTCTGTGAGGGCTGAGCTCAAACTTGTGTAGCACACATGGCAAAGCAGCACACTAATCAACTGAGCATTTTCTTGGCCCCTTATTTTTTAATTTTTTTCCCCTTCACCTGAGTACTGCTCAGCTCTGGCTTGTGGTGGCGGCAGAGACTGAATCTGGAACACTAGAACTTCAGGCACGAGAGTCTTTTTATTACTGCATAGAGACAGAGAAAAATTGAGAAGGGAGAGTGGCAGAGACACTACTTGTGATGTTTTTCCCCTGAAGGTGAAGACCAGGGCTTGAACCTGGGTCCTTGTGCATTGGAATGTGAGTGCTTAACCAGGTGCGCCACTGCCTGGCCCCTGAGAGTCTTTTTGCATAATCATTGCATAACCATTCAACCCCCACAAATCTTATTTTAAAACATGACTTACTAATATGAGAGAGCGGGAGAGACAAGATTGCACCAGAATATCACAAGTGCATGCATGACGCCAGGCTGGTACTCGGTAACTCAAATATTTAAGCCTAATGCCCTAGCCACTGTGACACCTGCAGTCTTCCCCCCCTCACCATGCCTCTTCCTTCCTTCCTTGTAACGGGGTCACACACAAAAATATTCTAAACAGAACACCTTAGTTCACGCAACTGTATCAAACAGAACAGTAATTTTGCTCACTTGCCACCCCCCATTCCCATAGTCCCCTTCACTGACTTTAAGGAGACCAGAGAGAACCTACTTAGGTACATTTTGAAAGGGACTCATGAATATGAGTCCAGAACCTCTAGACTGTTCTTAGCACCTGGTGTGTGTGCTTGTGTCCCAGGTATGGCAAAGGAGGCGCCTTCCCAGGTGAGTTAGCTGGCTGGCTGTTTAGCAACCCATTTGGAGTCTGTGTTGAGTAGGTGGCCACGCAGGCCTGCAGGATACTTTTGTTGTGGAAAGGAGAAAGGGCACCTAGCCGGTAAGCGATGGCAGGATTGTGTGGGGGACTGGTTGGATGGCGGGGTCGGGTGGGGGACTGATTGGTTCGGAGCAGCAGAGTACTGCTTTTGCTTGCGGGCCTACCTTTGTGGTCAGCCTGCTTGAATTGAACTGCAAGACCTAGAAACGCCTTCGGGTTACCATGGCAGCCCTCCCCCTCAATCCAACCCCGCCCCCCTTTACTGCAGCAGTGGAAAAGGCCTGAAGCGGTTGCTCAGAGCGACCGAGACCGACAGGTCCCGCCTCCGCTGGCTCCCGCGGCTCAACTCCTGGCCGACTTCCGGCTGGCGCATGGACGCGGTGACATCATATCCGGCAGAGTGGGCGAGTTCCGGTATTTCAGGGCGGAGCAGGTATTTAAGGCGAGCGGAGGAAGGCACAGAGTGCGAGTTGGGTGGGCACCATGGCTGGGACCTCCACTATTGAGGCGGTTAAGCGCAAGATCCAGGTTCTGCAGCAGCAGGCTGATGATGCCGAAGAGAGGGCCGAGCGTCTGCAGCGGGAAGTGGAAGGAGAAAGGCGGGCCCGGGAGCAGGTACCAGGCGGGGCGGGCTCCGTGCGGCTGGCACCTCCAGTGAGGTTCCCTTTTCTGCGGGCAATCACAGCCCTCCGGGATGAAGTCGGAGCCCCGAGGATGGGTGGGGCTCATCTTCGGGAGGACTTTGAAGGGAGGCGAATCAGGTGCTTAGGCCAGCAGTCTCACTGTTTAGGGGGGTAGGGGATTATAGGGTGGGGGGGCATGGAGACTCCCTGGCTCCGGGAATGGGTTTCCTCCTTCTCCTCCCAGCTCCATTCATTCAGTTCCTCTGAGCTGGGCGCGGCTGGGGGAGGGGCTCGACGGTCGCTCCCTCCCCCCCTCCTTCCTGGCGGAGGGAGGGGGACTTTGCTCGGGTTTGAGGTTTCCGGCTCCTGGGTGTAGGTGGGCCTGGGAGGGGCCGGTCCCAACTTGCACCTAAAGGGTGGGGTTTAGTGGTAGTGGGAACCAACGGAAAGCCCCCTGGCCTGGCCTTCTGGCAGCTTTTCCGCTCCGCCTCCTGTTCAGGAAATGAGGCAGCAGTCGGCTGAGAGGAAGTGTGCCCTCCCAGGAGGAGGCCTAGGCCCCAGCAACCCCTCCCATCCACTGGCCTGGGGCCCTTCCCGTTTTCCCTGTGCCCTTAAAACTGCTAAACCTAGGCTCTCAGTTCACATAAAAGTGGGTGGGGAGACGATGGTACTTAGCTCCTGGTGTCAGTGCCATTGCAGGAATCAGGCAGACTTGCCTGGCCCTCTTCCCCATAGTGACCTGGAAGACAGGAACCGCTCTCAGGTGCAAGCCTTGCTTGCTGCCTGCACTGTGACTATCTCAAACCGAGCCAGTTAACAAGCTAATGTATGTGGCCATTTGTGCCAAATTCCTGTCCAGTTCTCTGGTCGACCTTTCCAATTGGTTTGGGGGGGAGGGAAACCCTAGTGATGTGACTCTACTACTTGCACAACTATTCACCCGTCTTTGTTTTCTTTCTGAAATTCAGTAAATATTTAATCAGCAGAAAACCGGAACATAAAGTGTGGATGGCAATGAACGGTGAATATTCCGCACCCCACCCCCCATATTTGTGGTTTCTGTCATTTGATTAAAAGTCAGTAGAGATGGCTTGTGCTTTTCTCGGAAAAAAAAATTCTTGCCAATGAAACATATTAGCAGCTGGTGGCTGCTGTCCGTGTCTGCCTTGGCTTTCATTAACTTGAAAGCAGCAAGTTTTTTTGTTTGGCTTCAGGTATGTCTTTCCTAAGAAAAAGAAGTTTCTTGTGGATTCACTTGCCTTTTGAAAGTAACCAAAGACCTTACAGATGGGACTAGGAGAACATAGCCTTTCAGTAATTCTTCAATGATACTAAGTCATTTCAGCAAACATAAAACAGCAGATGCCCAAAAGTGAATTAAGATAGCATCTTTTGAGTTGGTTTTTTTTTTTGAAGCTTTCTTTTTTATTTTTAAATGTTTTTATTTATTTATTATGGGATAGAGACAGAGGAATTGGGGGGTGGGAAGACAGGGAGAGAGACACCTGCAGCCTTGCTCCACCGTTTGTGAAGGTTTCCCTCTGCAAGTAGGGGACCAGGGGCTTGATTCTGCAACCTTGCAGTGCGTGCTTAACCAGGTGCGCCACTGCCTGGCCACGAGTTTAATTGCATTCTCAAAATGTTTCTCTATCATGTAGGCATCTGTAACTAGCCTTGGTGCCTTCATAACCACCAATATTACTAGTGCAGATTGTACAGGCTGTAAAACTTGAGTCTGTTCTAGGAGTACTGTCTGCATACTGTAGGGCTTCATTTTCTCCTGAGGTTCCAGCTATCCATAACCACAGTAATTCTGTATCTTTCAGGAAATGTCTAACAAATGTCTTTGTTTCTCTACTGTTTTTTAAAAATATTTTTATTATTGGATAGAAGAAACAGAAATGAGAAAATGGGAAAGCAACCACAGAAGCCAGACCTTCCACCTTCTGCACCCCAAAATGACCCTGGGTCCATACTCCCAGAGGGATAAAGAATAGGAAATCTATCAGGGGAGGGGATAGGATACAGAGTTCTGATGGTGGGAATTGTATGGAGTTGTACTCCTCGTATCCTATGGATTTCTCAATGTTTCCTTTTTATAAATAAAAAAATTTTAAAAATTAAAAAAAAATTGAGGAGAGTCAGGTGGTAGTGCAGCGGGTTAAGGGCAAGTGGTGCAAAGTGCAAGCATCCTGGTTTGAGCCTCCGGCTCCCCACTTGCAGGGGAGTCACTTCACAGGCAGTGAAACAGGTCTGCAGGTGTCTATCTTTCTCTCCCCCTCTCTGTCTTCCCCTTCTCTCTCCATTTCTCTCTGTTCTAGCCAACAACAACGACATCAATAACAACAACAATAACTATAATACAATAAGGGCAACAAAAGGGAATAATATATATAATATATATTTTAATATTTTATATATATATATGAAATTGAGAAAGAGAAATTGAGAAGGGAGTGGGAGAGAGACCAGACTGCTTTATCATTTGTGAAGCTTTCCCTCTGCAGGTGGGGACCAGGGGCTTGAACCTGGTTTCTTGCGCACTGTAATGTGTGCACTTAAACAGGTGTGCCATCACCTGGCCCAGTTTCATTTCTTTCTTTCTTTTTTTTTTTTTTTTTAAGGTTTTATTTATTCATGAGAAAGATAGGAAGAGAGTAAGAACCAGACATCATTCTGGTACATGTGCTGCCATGGATCGAACTTGGGACCTCATGCTTTAGAATCTATGCTTTATCCACTGCACCACCTTACAGACCACAACCCCCTCTGCTTCTCTTCCCGCCCTTTTTTTCTTTTTTTTTTTTAACTTCTTTTCTTACTCTTTTTTTTTTTTTTTTTTTTAGCTAAAACACTGCTCAGCTCTGGCTTATGATTGTGCAGGGGATTGAACCTAGGACTTTGGAGCCTCAGGCATGAGAGTCTCTTTGCAGAACCATTATGCTGTCTGCCCCTCACTGCCCCCTCTGTTTCTCTACCTTCATGTAAACAATCTACTCCTTCAAGTATTTCTTCAACTTGAAAGTCTTAAGCTGTGGCATAAACCACAACTGCCTGAGAAACGATAAGTTTCAAAAGCCACACAAGACAGGTCTGGAAATAAAATACTTCTTTTGAAAGCACGTAGGTGAGGACAGGGGAAATGGCTCAACTGATAGAGCATCAGACTTTCATGTCTGAGGTTCCTGGCTAGATCTCTAGCACTTTATGTGCCAAGAGTGGTGGTCTGGCTTGTCTTTCTCATGTGAAATGCCCTCTCTGCTGTGCTATAAAGTAAGTCTTTGAAAGCAAGCAAGCAACTGGGGTTCCCATCACCTGAGAGCTACTGAGTTAAGGATCTGACCCTTTACCCCTTGGGGCCACCCTAGTCCTTCCTGACCAACCCAGTTTGCTCACTTCCTCTGAATAGTGATAGTGATTCTTGAAACCACTTTTTTTTTTTTAATTTAAATTTCTTTATTGGGGGGGGTTAATGGTTTACAGTTGACAGTAATATAATAGTTTGTACATGCATAACATTTTCCAGTTTTCCACATAACAGTTCAACCCCCACTAGGTCCTCTGAACCCTTCCCCCCTACATACCCCAGAGTCTTTTACTTTGGTACAATACACCAACTCCAGTCCAACTTCTACTTAAGTGTTTTTTCTTCTGGTTTGAAACCACTTTCTATTTAGAAGTGACTGATGCAGGCTAATGAAATGGCTAACTTGGATAGTGTGGTGCTTTGCAATGTGTGACCCAGGTTCAAACCCATCCCCCATTGAGGGAAGACTCTGTCTCTACCTAAAATATGGGAAATGTGGCACACTCAGTTTGGTAAGCCCAAAGATTTTTCAAGATCTTGGGTGCAGTCTGGTGGGTGGGGCTGATCTGAGTTGAGGCTTTGGTTTTGGAAAATCTTGAGGCTGGAGAGGAAAGTAACTTGCTACAATTTGAAAACCTAATGAAAGAACTCTTGTGGTTATTGGCATTTCATGTTCTCTAGCTTGGTAAGGGACTCTCCCTATACTCCCCTTTTTTGTATGCTTCTTTGGGAAGTGACTGAAAATGAATATTTTGGGCAAAGGGGAGGGAGCACTAGTCCCTAGGTTAATACTTAAAAGATTGTTAGAATACTCTTTTCTTTTGATAGCTGGGCATTAAAGTGCTGGGAACTCCTCCACTATATGTTTCTCTCTGTTCATTGTGCTTTTGATTTCAAGGGAAGTGGACTGGCTGGGTGACTACTTATGATTGGTGGCACTTTCTCATTTTCTGTATTCAGGTGAATAGATCTCCTTATTGGGGAAGACAGAATGGATGGCTGAGGGAACTAGCTGTGTGTTGAGCTGCAAAGTCAGGCTTTCCTTTAAAGGCCACCTAAAAATAGTTCTGGGGTGAATGATGGTGATTTTCTTTGCAGGAAGACTTGATCCTTTTCTTCTCTCACCCTAGGTGATAGGCAGCAAGCTTTTTGACTTGTCAAATTTTTGTTTTCCTTTACTGAGGTTGAGTGAGGAAGTCCTGAGATGGGAGTAGTACTTTGAGTATCAAAACCACTATCCTCTACACCCCACCCAGTTTGAGGAAGCTGACTCTTAACTGACACTTTGCTCTGGTAAGCTCTCCACCCTCCTGAGGAGACACCTGTGGGAAGGAAGGGAGGGTGCTGTGGCCCCTGCTATCCGGCCTGGACTTTCTGGATTGTAGGGTTGCAGACTCCTCCCTCCTGGAGCTCCCTGATTGTATTGCAGGCTGTCATTAGGGTTGTCATTAGTTTCTGGTTGATTTGTGTGAACATCAACCTGTGTTGGGAGAGATGAGCAGAACCCAAGGTGGGGCTCTGCTGGTCTGGGCATTCCACTCACTGCCTTTGACCTGGAGGCCATCCTTTTGTAAGCACCTTGTTACATTCACTTTTGATTTTGATTTTCCTCTGCACAGCTTACCAACACTGTAACATTCAATATTAACATGAAAATGGGGCCTACTGCTTTGTCTGTCTTGGGTGGAAAAAAATGCACACAATTTGCCACTTGAGCCATTTTTAAAGTCATTATATTGGGGAGAGGTTAATATTACATATACATATGTATATATACATATACATACAGTTGTTGATACATGGGTAAAATTTCTCATCTCACCATGATGGGTGTCTGCAAATCACTCTCACCCCCAGCTTAGGTCGTTTTCCACCATCATGTGTTTATGTAACAGGACCTCAGCCCCCTTTCCTCTGCCCCTCTCCCTTTCTCCCTGCCCTCCTTCCTCAAGAGTCCTTTGCTTATATATACCACATTTAGGCTTTTTAAAAAAATTATTTATTTATTCCCTTTTGTTGCCCTTGCTGTTTTATTGTTGTAGTCACCATTGATGTCATTGTTGTCGGATAGGACAGAGAGAAATGGAGAGAGGAGGGGAAGACAGAGAGGGGGAGAGAAAGATAGACACCTGCAGACCTGCTTCACCGCTTGTGATGCGGCTCCCCTGCAGGTGGGGAGCTGGGGGCTTGAACTGGGATCCTTACACCAGTCCTTGTGCTTTGCGCCACCTGCACTTAACCTGCTGTGCTACAGCCCAACTCCCACATTTAGGCATTTTTAATTCCTTTTTTTTCCTTTTGTTACCAGAGCACTGTTCAACTCTGGCTATGGTGGAGCGGGGGATTGAACCTGGGACTTTGGAGCTTCAAGCATGAGAATCTGTTTGCATAACCATTATGCTGTCTACCCTCCACATATTTAGGCATTTAAAAAAATTTTTATATTTATTTATTTTCCCTTTTGTTGCCCTTGTTTTTCATTGTAGTTATTATTGTTGTTATTGATGTTGTTGGATAGGACAGAGAGAAATGGAGAGAGGAGGGGAAAACAAGGGGAGAGAAAGATAGACACTTGGGAGTTGGCTGTAGTGCAGTGGGTTAAGCACACGTGGTGCAAAGTGCAAGGACTAGCTCAAGGATCCGGGTTCAAACCCTGGCTTCCTACCTGCAGGGGAGTCCCTTCATAGGTGGTGAAGCAGGTCTGCAGGTGTCTATCTTTCTCTCTCCCTCTCTGTCTTCCCCACATCTCTCCATTTCTCTCTGTCCTATCCAACAATGACGATAATAATATTAACTACAATTAAAAAAAAAACAAGGGCAACAAAAGGGAATAAATAAAATAAATATTAAAAAAAAAAAAAGAAAGACACTTGCAGACCTGCTTCACCGCTTGTGAAGCGAATCCCCAGCAGGTGGGGAGCTGGGGCTAGAACCGGGATCCTTACGCCAGTCCTTGTGCTTTGTGCCACCTGAGCTTAACCCGCTGTGCTACTGCCTGACTCCCACATTTAAGCTTTTTTTTTTAATAATTTTTTTCCCTTTTGTTGCCCTTGTTGGTTTTTTTTTTTTTATTGTTGTAGTTGTTGTTATTGATGTCATCATTGTTAGAGAAATGGAGAGAGGAGGGGAAGACAGGGGGAGAGAAAGAGAGACACTTTCAGACCTGCTTGTGAAGCTAGCCCCCTGCAGGTGGGGAGCCAGGGGCTCGAACCGGTATCCTTATGCTGGTCCTTGTGCTTTGTGCCACGTGCACTTAACCTGCTGCAGTACCACCCGACTCCCACATTTAAGCATTTTTAAAAAGCATCTAGCTTACTTGTTTTTAGGAATGCTGTGGGGGAGTGGGCTTGGCTCAGCAGTTCTGATTCTAGTTGGACTCATACATTCTTGGTATAAATTGTCTTGACTATTGTGTGGTGCTCTCGTTGGTGGGGTCTGGTAGACTAAACCACAGGTTTTATCACCTCTCCCAGGCTTAGATTGCTCTCCTGTTAATTACCTTTCTCTTCCTCTCATATTCCAGCACACACTCAGATGGGAGAGGCAAATAGCCCTTTGCTCTTGTGTGCCTGAGCTAGCTCCACCTTTATTTACCCTGGAGCAGATAGCTTTACTCCCTTCCTTCCCTCTGGCTCCCCAGTAGGTGAAATTTCAAGTCCTCAAGGACACAGTATCTCTCTAGGTAATTACATTTGCCAATACAGAAGAGTTGTGACCAGGCCTCAAAACTTTTTGGATTTTCTATTATTTTTTGCCTCTGAATTGCATTGATGGCTTTTGTCTAAAAAGAAAAACTCCCGGTGGAAGGATTCCGATTTGAGCCCCGGGCTCCCCACCTGCAGGGAAGTTGCTTCACAGGTGGTGAAAGCAGGTGTGCAGGTGTTTTATCTTTCTCTGTCTTCCCCTCCTCTCCATTTCTCTCTGTTCTATCCAACAACGACGACATCAGTAACAACAATAACAACAGCAATGAAAACCAAGGGCAACAAAAGAGAAAATAAATATTAAAAAAAGAAAAACTCCACTAAGTGGCAGAAGGTCAGCTTTAGATTCATCCTTCTGTTGCTGGCCCTGAACTGCTTTACACTAGTACCCTGTCAAGTTTCTTGTCTGGAGGAGTGTATGTATATGCTTGGGGAAAGGGAGGGACATCTTCCAGAAGGTTCCAGATCCCTGTAAATGAAGCTATTTTGGTAACCTAACCTGTAGCTTGCCATCTTCTGATGTTTCCGGATTACTGCTGTGTTCCCCTGGCTGCACAGAAATCCTATCATTACATTAGGAAAGGCCCTCAGAATGTCCTCCAGGCTGGGCAGGGGTGCTCGAACAAACATCAAAACCATATGGGGTGGGGAGGGGACACAACAGCATAGTGGTTCTGCAAAAAACATGCCTGAGGCTCCAAGGTTTCAGGTTCAGTCCCTAGCGCCACATAAATAGGAAGTAAACAGTGTTCAGTGCGCGCGTGCGTGCGTGCGTGCGTGCGTGCGTGTGTGTGTGTGTGTGTGTGTGTGTGTGTGTGTTTTTCTCATTGAAACAAAATAAAATAAAAATACTGGGTGTCCTGAACCTAGGATGGATGACTGGACAAGTATAAAGCTTGATGAGTTTCAGGGTTATTCTGCTTTGTAGAGGGTAGTCAGACGGATTGACCTGTATCTTGACCTGTAAAGGATATGGCTTTGCACATAAGCAAGGCTGGAAAGAAAAATTCCCATCTTCTCTTACCTCCTTGAAGCAGATTTGATCCTCCAAGCTTATGTTACTTTTTTAAAAAAAAAAAAAAACTTTATTTATTAACCAAAAAGGAGAGAGGAAGAACCAGACATCACTCTGGTACATGTGCTGCTGCGGATTGAACTCGGGACCTCATGCTTGAGGATTCAATGCTTTATCCACTGTGCCACTTCTGAGACCACTTTTTTCATTTTTTTATATTATGTTTAAAATTTTTATATTGTTTTTTTCCTTTTGTTGCTCTTGTTGTTTTATTGTTGTAGTTATTGTTATCGTAGTTATTGATGTGTTGTTGGATAGGATAGAGAAATGGAGAGAGGAGAAGACAGAGAGGGAGAGAGAAAGATAGACACCTTGCAGACTTGCGTCACTGCTTGTGAAGCGACACCCCTGCAGGTGGGGAGGAGCCGGGGGCTTGAACTGGGGATCCTTACTGGTCCTTGAGCTTTGCGCCATGTGCACGTAACCGGCTGCGCTACCGCGTGACTCCCTGTTTCATTTTTAAAAAATACTTATTTTCCCTTTTTTGTTTGTTTTGTTATCATTGATGTTGTTGCTGGATAGAACAGAGAGAAATGGAGAGAGATGGGGAAGACAGGGGAAGCGAAAGATAGACACTCGCAGATCCTCTCGAACCAGGATCCTTATGCCGGTCCCTGCAAAGTGCTTCGGTCCCTGCAAAGTGCTTCGGTCCCTGCAAAGTGCTTCGGTCCCTGCAAAGTGCTTAGTGCACCACATGCGCTTAACCCTCTGCTCTACCACCTGACTCCCCTTTTGTTTCATTGTTAAAGAGAACTAAAAAGGAGGAACAGCAACTGCTTTCCTCAGGGCCCCCTCCCCCTCCCTCCGCTGGGACTTCCAGCCCTGAGTTGTTCTGCTTTTGATAGCCTGAGCTGCTGCTACTGCTCAGGGCAAGATCCCTGAGATGAGTTCTCCTCCTTTTTCTCCTCCACTTTCTGCCTTACAAAGAATTCTATTGAAAATGCTGAATTGGGCCAGGCAGTGGCGCACCTGGTTGAGTGCACACATTACAGTAGGCAAGGATCCAGGTTCAAGCCCCCAGCCCCCACTTGCAGGGGGAAAGCTTCACGAGTGGTGAAGCAGGTCTGCAGGTGTCTCTCTGTCTCCCTCTCTATCTCCCCCTCCCCTCTCAATTTCTCTCTGTTACTATCCAGTAAATAAAGAAAAAAAAGAAAATGCTGAATTGTGTAGAAGCCACCTAGCTAGCTGGTCATCATGGAAACTACACCCCACCCAGTTTCTTGTTATCTTCTCCATTTGGGTGACTACTGGGGAGCTAGATGGGGATTTGGATTTCTGAGCTTCCTCCCAATCCAGTTCCATTCTTCTGTTAAGTCTCAGGCACCTGAAGGCATGTTTATGTGTGTGAATTGTGCTGAAAGTCTGTCCTGTGTAGTACTTGCCTGATAGCCTCTCTTGTTGCTATAATCTGACCCTCTCAGTTGCCCCTCTGTTTTCTTGGGAGAGACAGAATCAGAAATTACTGACTTTATGGTGTTTTGAATGGCATAGGTAGAGACAATGATTTCCTAGTACTTTTTTCCTCATATATATATATATATTTTTTTGTTTGTTTGTTTGTTTTGTTTTGTTTTGTTTGTTTTACCACAGCACTGCTCAAGTCTGGTTTATGGTGCTGCTGGGGACAACTTTTTTTTTTTTTTTTTTTTGCCTCCTGGGTTATTGCTGGGGCTTTGTGCCTGCACTATGAATCCACTGCTCCTGAAGTCCATTTTTTCCATTTTGTTGCCCTTGTTGACGCCCTTGTTGTCTTTTTTATTGTTGTTATTGCTGTTGTTGCCGGATAGGATAGAGAGAGGAGGGGAAGACAGAGAGAGAGAGAGAAAGATAGACACCTGCAGACCTGCTCTACCACTTGTGAATCGATCCCCCTGCAGGTGGGGAATGGGCTCGAACCAAGATCCTTACGCCGGTCCTTGCATGGGTCCTTGCACTTTGCGCCATGTGCACTTAACCCACTGGGCTACTGCCTGACCCCTGGGACTGAACTTTTTGGGACCTGGGAGCCTCAGGCACGAAAGTTGTTTGCATAACCATTACACTATTTCCCCACCTCTCTTCTCTTAGTAATTTCAGTATGTAAACTTCAATTTTCTTTTCCTGCAGTGGGATAGTTATATAGCCCTTGGCTCTTGAACTTGTTTATATAGAAATGGTATTTCTCTCCTTTAGAGGGTAAGAAAGGGAGAGAAGAGACAGACACTTCACTGAAGTGAAGCTTCATGAAGCTTCCTCTGTGTAGGTGCTCCAGCAGTGTGTTGCTGGCTCAGACGCTTGAACCCAGTTCCTTGAACCTGGTACTGTGCACTTTACAGGGTGAGCTACCTGCCAGCCTCTTCTGTATTTGAAAAATTTTGTGCTATATAATTTTACTTGTATTATGATTATATATATATATATATATATATATATATATATATATATATATATCCAGAGCACTGCTCAGCTCAGGCTTACGGTGTTGCTGAAATTTGATTGAACCTGGGACCTCAGAGCCTCAGGCATGAAAAGTCTTGCAGAACCATTATGCTATCTCCCCAACCCTAGTTAAATTTTTTTAATTTACTTATTTATTTATTTATTTGTATTATCTTTATTGGATAGAGACTAATTGAGAGGAGAGGGAGAGATAGAGGGACAGAAACAGACACCTGCAGCCCTGCTTCACTACTTGTGATGCTTTCTCTCTACAGGTAGGGACTAGGTCCTTGAACCTGGGTCCTTGTGCACTGTAATGTGTGTGCTCACCAGGTGTGCCACCACCCAGCGCCCCCTAGTTAATTTTTGCCTCCAGGATTATTGCTGGGGCTCGGTGCATGCACTACGAATCGCCTTTTGTTGCTCTTGTTTATTGTTGTTGCTATTGGATAGGACAGAGAAAAATTGAGAGAGGAGAGGAAGATGGGGAGAGAAAGATATACACCTGCAGACCTGCTTCACCACCTGTGAAGTGACCCCCCCGCCTCCCCGCAGGTGTGGAGCCAGGGCTCAAACCAGGATCCTTGAGCCATGTGCGCTTGACTCTCTGTGCTACTGCCTGACTCCCACTTTTTTTTTTTAAAGATCAGTTTCATATAATGAAAGGAAAAGAGAATGAGAACAGAGCAGTGAATGCTGCAGGGGACTGAACTTGGAGCCTCGGTTTTGCAAAGTGCATGTTCTACTTGTTGACTCACCTCCCCACCCATGCAGACAACCTGGTTCTTAATAGTTTATTTGGACTACATCCCTCCCCATAGGGGCTGGTGGCCCAGATTATTTCTGTAGCTGCCACCACCCCTGACTGCCAGCAGGAAATCAGGGCAATAGAATTTAGGCACAATCTGAATCTGGGCCACCAGCCCAGGAAGAGAGATCGTGTTTACCAAGTACTTAGATAAGCATCTGAACTGGGTGTTGTGCAGGACAGATTAAATTCTTGTATGTTTGTGGCAGCCAGTGTTATCTGCCACCAGTGAAGGTATGGGGAGAGACAGTGGCAAGGAGCCAGCTTTTGTGTTGTGAGCCTTCACCTTTGTTTCTTACGCCATTGCAAGGGAGTAGGCATGGGGTTATGTAGACCCTGGTGTGTGCTTCAGTGTGGAGTGGAGGCCAGGGTGAGGGATGTTATAAGCCATATTGGAAGGGACTAGAAATTAAGCTGTGGGGTTGGGGAGGTAGTTCTACAAAATGACTTTCATGCTTGAGGCTCTGAGGCCCCAAATTCAATCCCCAGTACCACCATCAGCCAGTGCTCTGGTTAAAAAAAAGAAGGAAGTTGTGTTCAAGGTTGAAGCTAAGGGACTAGGTAGAAGACTAGAAAGTAGTCATTTGGATGGATTGACAGTAGGCATGGAAGGTGTCTGTGTCATGTCTGTGTCTCCTTACACTACCCCCTGCTCTAAGCCATACCCTGCCCCCTTGGTAATTTTAGCCCGAAGAAGCTCTATGCCAGCTCTTAAAAGGAAGAAGGGGAGCTGGGAGTTAGTTTACTTGGTAGAGCACACACTCTACCTTGCATGAGGACCTGGGTACAAGTTTGTGGCCATCATGTTGGGAAGACCATACAAAAGGGAAGCTTCATGAGTGATAGAGCAGTGCTGTGGTGTCTCTCCTCTCTCTGCCCCAATCCCCTTTAAGGTTTATTTATGAGAGAAGGGAAAAGAGAGAGAAAGAGGACCACTCTGTCACATTTGATGCTGGGAATTGACTCAGAACCTTATGTTTTAGCGTCTAACAACTCATCTACTGTACCACTTCCCGGGCTGCTATCTTTCACCTTTTGTCTGGGGAGAAGAAAAGAGTCTGCCAGGAGTGGTGAAATTTGCACTGGTGTGGCAAATAACAACAACAACAACAACAAACATAAGTAAAACAAAAGGATAGGGAAAAGTATCCCAGTGTTCCAATCTTTTGCTTTCTGGTCTGGAAGGTTATTCTGGAAAACCCTGTTCCATTGATGTAACTTTCCTCCTGGTATGTTAGGGCAAGGTGATCAGAAGGTTGGAAGCTTGAGTTAAACAGCACTATAATATGTAATCTAAGATAGCCTCTTGGGGAACCTTGCCTCTTTTTCACTTTATGAGACAGTTTAAATGCTGGGATGGAGGGGAGTAGCTTACCCAGTAGAGTACACTCTTTACTCTGCATGAGGACTCAGGTTTGAGGCCCCTAGTTGCCACATGGCAGTGCTTGCAGTGGGGAGGCTTCATAAAGCAGTGAAACAGTATTGTGGTGTCGCGCCCTATCTCTCACCATCCATAAAAAAGACAAAAATGACCAGGAGTGGTGGAGTCCTGCAGGCACCAAGTAGAACAATAACCATGGTAACCAAAAAAAAGAAAAACAAGCTGCCAAATCATGAGCTATTAGACCAGAATTCAGATAGTAGGGACCCTTTACTGGTTGGTTACCTTTTCTAATGTCAGTATATTTGGAGATTTGAACTGAGTTTAGAAAGGGAGGCTGGTGGGGGGTGGGCTAACACTGCTCTGGGCAAGGAATAGAGTTTCCAGACACTTTTCCTGTGAAACATATGGGAGTTCCTGGGTTGGGACAGGCAGGAGCTATAAATACGCATAATCATGACTGCTAGATTTTCCTCACATGTGAGTTAAAACAGGCTGGATGTGCTAGGCTTGGCTTCCTCGGGCAGTCAACCCCAGCATTGCTGTCATAGCTCTGCTGCTTCTCATCATTCTCCCTTATTCCATTCCTTCTCATCAATGCAGGCTGAGGCTGAGGTTGCGTCCTTGAACCGCAGGATCCAGCTGGTTGAAGAGGAGCTGGACCGCACTCAGGAGCGCCTGGCTACTGCCCTGCAGAAGCTTGAGGAAGCTGAGAAAGCTGCTGACGAGAGTGAGAGGTGCGCTTGGGGCCTACCTGTTGGGGTGTGGTTTGCAGGAGCTTATGATGCCTTTGATCAAATTCCTTACAGATGTGTTCTCTTTCTTTCCTTTTTTTTTTCTTTCAACAATGTGATATTCTTTAAGGCTTATTTATTAATGAGAAGAGAGAGCATTACTCTGGCAAATGCAATGCAAAGGGTCCAACTTGGGACCTCATGCTTGAGAGTCCTTTTTTAAGTTGAACCAATTTCCTTAATTTTGTTGGAATCCAGGACACAACAAGAAAAATATCCCAGACCACATTTTGTCAGAAGACAAAATTCCTCCCCATAGCTCCCTGGCCCTACAGTGGGAGTGACACAGTTAGGGGAGACTGTGATCCTTGGTCGACACTCCAGATTCCAAGCCTGCAGAGAGGAGGGCAATGAGAAAGCAGGGCCCAGCCCCCAAATTGAGGGAAGTCCCCCTTGAAGGACTCCGCCCCCTCAGTACTTCCACCGGAGTCAGAGAATCCATAGCAGCAGTGGGGCCTGGACCACAGACACATTCATGATTGAAATGAAGCTGGAGTAGAGGCAGGAGAGACACGCAGTTCTCTGGGTGGAATCAACTGGGGAGGAGGATTGTATGTAGGTGGGGCCTGGGAAGGCCCATGGCCAAACCCTGAAGTTGCCAGAGACCAGCAACTCTGGTTAGACCAGAGTCAGCAGCTTCTTAAGAAACTCTTCGGGAGGGGGGAGTTGGGCAGTAGCGCAGCAGGTTAAGCACAGGTGGTGCCAAGCGCAAGGACCAGCCTAAGGATCCTGGTTCGAGCCCCTGGTTCCCCACCTGCAGGGGAGTTGCTTCACAAGCGGTAAAGCAGGTCTGTAGGTGTCTCTCTTTCTCTCCCCATGTCTTTCCCTCCTCTCTCCATTTCTGTCTGTCCTATCCAACATCGATGACTACATCAAGAACAACAGTAATAACTACAACAACAAGGGCAACAAAAAGGGAATAAATAAATATTTTTTTAAAGAAAGAATGAAACTCCTGGGGGTGGTAAGCACACATGGCGCAAAGCGCAATGACCGGCATAAGGATCCCGGTTCAAGCCCATGGCTCCCCACCTGCAGGGGGGGTCCCATCACAGGTAGTGAAGCAGGTCTGCAGGTGTCTGTCTTATCTCCCCCTCTGTCTCCCATCCTCTCTCGATTTTTCTCTGTCCTATCCAGCAACTGCGATAGCAATGAAAACAATAGTAATAACAACAAACAACAAGGGCAACAAAGTGGGAAAAATGGCCTTCAGGAGCAATAGATTCGGGTTGCAGGCACCGAGCGCCAGCAATAACCTTGGAGGCAAATAAATAAACAAATAAAATCCTTTAAGGGGGACGGGCAGTAGCACAATTGGTTAAGCATACATGGCCCAAAGCACAAGGACCAAAATAAAAGTGGGGTCGCTTCACAAGTGGTAAAGCAGGTCTGTAGGTGTCTTATCTCTTTCTCCCTGTCTATGGCTTTCCCTCCTCTCTTAATTTCTCTCTGTTCTATCCAACAATAAGACAGCAATAACAACAACAATGATAAACAACAAGGGCAACAAAAGGGAAAAAATAGCCTTCAGGAGCAGTGGATTCAAAAAAGCACTGTTCAACTCTGGCTTATGGTGGTGTGGGGGATTGAACCGGGACTTCAGAGCCTCAGGCATGAGAGTCTGTTTGCAGAACCATTATGTTATCTACCTTCTGCCCAGGATCCTACTTTTTAAAAAATAATGTATTTTATTTATTTTAATGAGAGATAGGGGAGAGAGACCAGCTCTGGCTTATGGTGGTTTTGGGAATTGAATCTGGGACCTTGGAGCCTCAGGGATAAAAGTCTCTTTGCATAATTATTATGCTGTCTACCAAGTTGGGATCCCATTCTTTATCTTGTGTTCAACCAAAGTCTTGGTATTGTCTGCTGCTGCCTTTGTTTTTTTTTTTTTTTTTTTTTTAATTTTTATTCCCTTTTGTTGCCCTTGCTGTTTTATTGTTGTAGTTAACTATTGTTGTTGTTATTGATGTTGTTGTTGGATAGGACAGAGAAATGGAGAGAGATGGGGAAGACAGGGGGAGAGAAAGATAGACACCTGCAGACCTGCTCCACCGCCTGTGAAGCGACTCCCCTGCAGGTGGGGAGCCGGGGGCTCGAACTGGGGTCCTTCTGTTGGTCCTTGCGCCTTGTGCTATGTGTGCTTAACCTGCTGAGCTACTGCTGACTCCCCTCTGCTGCCTTCTTTTTTTTTTTTAATTTTTTTCTTTATTGGGGAATTAATGTTTTACATTCAACAGTAAATACAATAGTTTGTACATGCATAACATCCCCCAGTTTCCCATTTAACAATACAACCCCCTCTGCTGCCTTCTTAATGCTAGCCTTATCTTCTGGAGGATTTGTACTCAGCCCCATCAGGTTATACCAGGAGGGCATCACCAGCTTCATGTTCATTGTCATGGGCGCAGATGTACTTGATGTGAGGAAGCTAGATGGAGGAGAGGACATCAGCCCAGCTGTGTCCTGTATCTCTGAGTTCATGTAAAAAAAAAAATAGCGGCATCTGTTTCCCACTCAGCTTCAAACTCAGCAGTGTCAGTGAGCAGGGGCATAGACCTGGTGTGCTCCGAAGTCCAGTGCTATAGGAACTGCACTAACCGCTGGACTGCTTGACCTCTTCTTAAAATGGTAACCTAGTGGCCAGGGAGGTAGGTGGCACAGTGGATAAAGCGTTGGACTCTCAATCATGAGGTGTCCTGAGTTCAGTCCTCGGCAGCACATATACCAGAGTGATTTCTGGTTCTTTCTTTCCTCCTTTCTCATTAATAAATAAGATAAAATCTTAAAAAAAAAAAAAAAAAAAAGGTAACCTTGTGGGGTTGGGGATCAGGTGGTAGCACATCTAGTTAAACATACATGTTACCATGCACATGGACTGTGTGTGGTTTGAGCTCTACCTATAGGGGGGAAGCTTCGTGAATTTGAAGCAAGTACTGTAGGTGTCTCTCTCCCTCTCTATCTTCCCCTCCCCTCTCAATTTCTCACTGTCCTACCAAATAAAGGAGAAAGAAAAGGTAAAAATGGCTGCTGGGAGCAGTAGATTTGTGGTGCAGGCCCTGAGCTTCAGCGATAACCCTGGTGGCAATTAAAAAGTAAATAACCTGTTGGGGTCAGGAGATAGCTCATGCAATAGAGCACACACTTTAACATGCCTGAGGACTCAGGTTTGAGCCCCTGTTACACATGGGTGTACTATGTTCAGTAGGCTCTGTGGTCTCTTCTCTGTCTCCCTCTAAAATTAACAAGGAAAAGTAAAATTCTGCTGAGAGGAATAGAGGCACAAAGCACCAGTGCAACTAAAAAGAAAACTAGTGATATATCCTGCGGAATCTAATGCTTTATCCACTGTACTGCCTCCCAGAATACATGATAGTCTTTGAAGAATCTCTTTTGAGCCAGTTAGATAACTCACCTGGGAGGGCACTTTAGCCAAACACTATCAGAAAAAGCCATCTAGGGACTGCGAAGTCCCAGCAGTGGTCAGAAACAAATGAACAAACAAAAAATTTCCTTCAACTCTGTATTTTTAGAATCATAGGAATGAGGAATGGGGCATTATTGGGGGAGAACATTTTGTTTTGCATTGCTGGGGAGTGAACTCGGTCATTGCTAGGACTTTCCGACTTCAGGCCAACTTTTTTCAGATAAGAGACAGGGTGATAAAGACAACATAGGACTGAAGCTTCCTTCAATGCAGTGGGGGGGGGGGGCAGGCTAAAGCCTGGTTGCATGCATGATAAAGCAGCACACTATCCCGGTGAGCTATTTTGCTGCCCTGGGATTCACTTTGAGTGAAAGGCAGAGAGGAAGTGAACTTCAAAAGATGCAGTTCGGGAGTCGGGCAGTAGTGCAGCGAGTTAAGCGCACGTGGCTCAAAGTGCAAGTACCAGCGTAAGGATCCCGGTTAAATCCCCACTCCCCACTTGTAGGGGAGTCGCTTCACAGGCAGTGGAGCAGGTCTGCAGGTGTCTGTCTATCTTTCTCTCCCCCTCTCTGTTTTCCCCTCCTCTCTCCATTTCTCTGTCCTATCTAACAACGACATCATCAACAACAATAGTAATAACTACAACAACAATGAATGCAACAAGGGCAACAAAAAGGGAAAATAAACAAATATTTAAAAATTTAAAAAAAGATGCAATTCTGGGTCACTTGGGATGGAGCTGACAGCACACTCCTCAGTGCCATCATCATCAGTGCCATCTCTTGCCCTTGCTCTTTCCCACAGAGGTATGAAAGTCATTGAAAATCGAGCCTTAAAAGACGAAGAAAAGATGGAGCTCCAGGAAATCCAGCTCAAGGAAGCGAAGCATATTGCAGAAGAGGCAGATAGGAAATATGAAGAGGTCAGGCACCTTGAGCTTATCCCTCCCACTTTCTATGTTCAGGGTCATCAGATCCCTGAAAAGAAGCACAAGGGGAAATGGGCTCCTCCTTAGCTTCTCTGACTGTGTACCTGGCTCTTCTTCCCCTGTAGTTAGCTCGAAAGTTGGTGATTACAGAGGGGGACTTGGAACGCACAGAGGAACGTGCTGAGCTGGCAGAGTCGTGAGTATCTTGCTTCCCCAATTCTTGTCACACTCTTCTGTCCCTTCTCTGGCGTGGGCACTAAAGTGAATAAATAAACTAGCTTCCCTTGTTAAACAGGGCCTAGAGAATGGGGAGGCCCCCTGCAGTGCTTCCTGTGACCCTAGTAATGGTTTGCAGGCATTCTTAAGTCTCTTAAGTAGTGGCAGGTGGCAAATGAAACTTTCTTTTTTCTGGTAGGGGTGAACAAAATGAGGGGAGATAGTGATAGACAGTGGCTTATGAACTGGACCAGACCTACTGGTTCCACTGTCTGGGGTCTGCTGCCCCACTGGGGTGTTAAAGTGAGTGTAGTGATTTCAGGTCTTGCCAGCCTGCTGGGAAATAGTTGGGCAAGGGCAGACATGAGCTACTTTCTTAGCACCTCCTGGGCCTTGTCTAACAAAGTCTGTGCTGACAGCCTACATTTCTGCTTCCCTTCAGCCCCCCGCACCAGGCATGACATAAGCACATCCATGATGTTTGCTTCCTATGTTTTGTAATCTTCCCCCCGCCGTTGCTGCTTGTTTTTCTTGCCGTGTACCTTTTTTTTTTTTTTTTTGCCCACCGTCCCTCCCCATCACCTGGCTTGTGCGACCCCTGTGACTATCACTAACAGCCGTTGCCGAGAGATGGATGAGCAGATCAGACTGATGGACCAGAACCTGAAGTGTCTGAGTGCTGCTGAGGAAAAGGTACTAACCATTATGTCCACGGAGTGGTTCTGTATATGGTGTGGTGTGGTTTTTGTTTTGCAGCTGCCTCCCCTCCACTGGTTGATGTGTTTTGAGTGCTCTTTTCTCATGGAATGCTCCATTCTTTTTTCTCACATGGCATCTCTCATCTTTTTCCTACTTGCTTCACTGCTTCTTCACAGGGTCTCTCCCGCTCATGGGTATTTTGAGGTACTATATGGGTTGAACATCTGGTTCCTACCTTCACCTGAGGTTTTGACCTGTTCTTGGTAGTGATTCCTCTTAATAATTTTCTTTGAATATCCAAATGTCCTACCACATTCTGTGGTGAGGGAGGTGGGCTGCTACTTGCTCAGGTTACCTGGGGCCTTCTCTTTTCCTCAGTATGCTTTCCAGTTCTCTACATATGAGTTCATGTCTGTGTGTCTCTCCCCCCCCTTTTTTTTTATTCTCTCTTTCCTTTTCCTCTCCTGCGGTATTTAAAATATTCACAGTAAGTGTTCTGAGCTGGAGGAGGAGCTGAAGAATGTCACCAACAACCTCAAGTCTCTTGAGGCTCAGGCGGAGAAGGTAGGGGCTGGTTTGTGGAAGTACAGGCTTTGGGGCTTGGGCATAGCCCTGCCTCCCTCCCCACCCTCACCCCCCCATGAAAGACCAGAGACACCCATTCCTTACATATAACCCACTGAGAAGTGTCCTCTTCTATCCGCTCACACACTTTTCCAGATTCTGGGTTTAATGCTAATTCCTGTACACTTTGATTACTTTAGTTAGGATACCTCTCAGTCTTAGATGCTTGGCCATCTTCTTAAGGTGATACTGTTCTGAACAAAACCAGTTTTGGGTTCCAATGGGCTTTCTAGCAAACAGATGGGGGCATCAGATAAATCAGATCTGAGATCCAGCGAACAAGCAAGACAATGGCATTTTGGCACCATATGTTATTAGTTCAGCCCTGTGGCTTTGGAGTGTCATTGCATCTCCTCATAAACAGGAAGAAGTAAATACTTCCTCAGCCCTGT